>NC_088793.1:165100115-165120115 GCF_011386835.1 Chrysemys picta bellii | reverse complement strand
GAAGGTGGCAGAATCAGGCCCTGTTTTGCACATACATATGTGCCGCACCATGTAGATTTGTTGAACAAACAAATGATTCTAGTTAAGTTTCAGAAAAATATTAGTAAAATCAACAGGAGATGAATGGCTTCGTTTTATATTAAAATTTCAATGACAGTTAATAGGAATCATTGTTTACTAAACTGCCAAAAACTGAACTAACATTAGAATTACTCATGTGCTTCTTAGATCAGATTTTTAAATCCTCTTCAGAGCTTAAGGCATGAAGCCTTTGACCTGTGCTGCGGGAGTCTTTAAAACTTTTTATCTGAAAATTAGAAAAAAAAAGATCAGCGACTTTAAAAACTTGTTCCTGTGTTTAGAAGTACCAAGCCCAATACAACAGTTCTGACATTGTAACAGCTTCAGACAACTGCTAGGCTGCACCGAACGAATCTGAAGATTCTTCAGACAGGGACAGCTGGGCTATACTTGAAACCTTTTCTCGTACTGTCGATGTCTAGTCTGTGTTAAACTTCAGGTCCATTTTTATGATTAGATTAGCCATACTGTACCTAAAGAGTTTGCCTGTGGTCTGACCAAAGTATTGTGCCAGAGTCTGGTAGTGTGTCATATTACTAATGTTCCAAGAGTAAACACACTTGTAGGAAACAGCTATAGTTCAAGGCTACACTTAAAAAAATAAATGTTTCATCAGTCTTAGCAGTGGAACAAATGGCAATAACACTCTGTATCATATTTTACAAAGCTTCAAAAGAACAATGTCCTGTTGAGTGAAATTCAGTAGCATTCTGTAAACATTAATTTAAGGAAATCAATAGGCTCTGTGAGCTAAAGGCATATTGCAAGATAAACTGGCTGGAGTGCTACTCTGTCAAACAGATTTTAGTTTTCTCGGGTAGATAAAGACGGTTTCAAAATGGGGTAACGTGTTGCAACCAAGGTTTGAAAACTATGTGGCCTTCAACAGCCTGCTTGTTCCTACTACAAAGCTGGATAAACATACTTTAAAAATGATAAGATTGGGTCAGGATTGATTTTGCTTTCAAATTTTATATAAAGTAGAATTCTTGGTGCGTGGGTGGGTTTTTTTCTTTAAAGTCTAATTATGAGCAGAAATAAATAAGGGCAGCACAGAGCACTCAACATGTCAGCCTGCCAGGAGAGGTTAAATTATCCAGAAAGACAGCAATGGGTTGTTTTTTTTTCAATAGCAGGACTTTACGGATTTTAAAAATATCTTTATTCATGCCGACCTGGTGGGCAACAAGTCGTTTTGCCAAACAGAAAAGCCAAAATCTCTAGTGGACGTGGGATCAGAGGTCTTCAGCTGGTGAAAGCTGCTCCCGGTGCAGAGCTGCACCCCCCACGGTCATACTAATGGGAGGTAAACAGGTTGGAGGGGGTGAGCGGGAAGCTGGATAACTTCTCGAGTTGGATGAGCTATATAGTGGCAGCAGTGAGGGGCTCCACAGGGAGCTTCTTAACCCAAACAGAAGGTGTAAACAGTATCTATTAGACCCTCTCCAGGATTAAGAGTCTGCCATTGAGGGAGTACTCTGGGTGTGCGTAGCTCCAAATGAAACAGCTTTTTAAGTGTGCACATACCAGTCTGCGCAAGCAAAGGTATAGTAGCAATAAAAGATGATTCAATGGAAATGGCTCCTCTGAGGAAAAATATTAAAAAGGATGAACAATACACACAAGTGCCCACAGGGACGTAAGGTTAATATCTGACTTAAATTGACAGCAGTGATGAGATTCAGCATAAAGGGTACGATTTAGAATCATAATCCACCCCCTTGCGGGGAGAAAAACACACAAAAAGAGAAGAAAGACTTGGGAAACTGCATGTAGGCCATTCCAGAGGGCTCCTCATCCATCATCCCTTAGAGGAAGGGCATTCGTGGAGGCTGCCGGGCGAGTGAGCCTCTAAATATGTATCAATATGCGTCGGGAAATGGTACGACACCCACCAGGGCATTTGTGTGGAGGGCAAACCCTTCCCCGGTGCTCACCAGGCCACCTTACCGCTGCCATTGACTCCCCACCCATCGCGCATGACACGGCTGCTACTCACGTGGCCGAATCTGCAACAAGGAGCCACAGAGTATGGAAATGGCCAACCAATTCTTCTGGACCCCTTGCAGTCAGAGATAAAGCCCGCACACCCCACCCTTTGCAGATGGCGCCCCTGCGTGCAGGAGCGCCGCCAGCTTTTCTGCTGCCCTAGGCGGCGGAAGGTCCTGCCCCGAAATGCCGCCCCCCACAGAGGCGGCGGAAGGTCCTGCCGCCGAAATACCGCCACGGTCGCCGCCCCCAAATTGTAGTGCCCTAGGCGACCAATGGGTTGTGCTGGCCCTGCCTGTGTGCTTATTCATCCACAGGGCCGCCCAGCGGATTTAGGGGGCCTGGGGCAAAGCAATTTCGGGGGCCCCTTCCATAAAAAAAAGTTGCAATACTATTGAATACTATATTCTCGTGGGGGCCCCTGCGGGGCCTGGGGCAAATTGCCCACTTGCCCCCTCCGCCCCCCTGGGTGGCCCTGTTCATCCAGTGTGATTCTGGGGCTGGATCTTACTGGGCTGCCGCCGCTTGTTATAGCAAACAAAGAGGTTTGCGTTGCTTGTACTATATGCTCACACTTGTCTGATTTACCCACCTATTCCTTCTCATCGCATTCTCAGACTCTATGCTCTTTGGGACCGGAATGGGTTGTCTGATTGATTGTTTTGTCTTTCTTATAGGTGTGTGTGCAGCACCTAGCACAATGGGCCCCACGATACAAATAAAAAAATAACTGGACTCCTCAGGCTCCCGAGGAAGGTGCCGAATGAAAACTATGAGGCTCCCCTTGCTGCAGCATTTGGCCAGATTCCCTCCATTCCACTGCCCCCACCAAGAGTGCCAGGCTGCAGGTTTGGCAGCCAAATCCTGCGGCTCTGCTGTCTCCTCCATGGTGAGTTTTGGGCTCCCTACTCCTTTCCAATCCACTCGCCTGCAGCTCTATCTGGAATACCCCTGAGCTACAGCAAAGATGGGGTCAACCAAAAGTTAATGCCACCTCTAGGCTGCGTGAATTTTTAGGCAGATTTCATGCAGGATGGAGAGGAGACTGTAGCTACCTTCACCAGCCCCTTCCTACTTGTGGATCCCTTGGGCTGCAGAGGGAGCCCTAGTGGGACAAGCTGCATGGTGCCATGGAGGCAGACCCACCTTTCTGAATGGATCGGGGCAGATCTATCCACAGATCGATGCAGTGCAATGCAGGGAACAAGATGCAGTGCAGGGAACAAGAGCCGGCCTCGTATAGTTTGTAGCTGTAAAGTGTAGATTTCTGTCACTACCAGGTGAATGCTGCTCAAAGCAGTGCTCCTTTGCAATCGGTTTTCTTGTTTTTCCAGGGTAGCTGATGGAGTGCTTTGCCTTTGCCCCGACTCCTCCTCCATTTTTCAAACCACCCCCCTCTTTTTTGGAGGAAGTAGAACGGCTGCGTGGGCCCATCTTTGTGCTGTGAGTTGGTGTGGCAGCATACCAACAGGAGGCCTTGGCTTACACAGAAAATTTGGAGGCAGGTTTTGGAGTAAGTTGCTACACTTTTTGGCGCGCAAGCTGGGGCAGCATATGGCCCAATGTTCTCAGTTTAAGTCTGACACTTAACATTATTTAACAGTTTCTGCATTAGGTGCTTTATAAGGTAAAGGAAATTAACAATTTTCAGCTAATTAGATCACTCAATTGGCTGAACATTCTGGACCCCTCTTAGGAAAAAAATAGGTTGGCTCAGGCCATGGAAAGGCTAATGCCTCTTCCATTATCACTTATGAGGAGAGGGAGATATTTGTAAAGGGCATTTTTCTTTTAAAAATACAAATGAATAATACTTAAATTATTGGGCACATCATGTCCCCCAGTCGTCTCCTTTTCTCAGATTAGGGTGGAGCTCGGCATTAATCTCAGTGACTTCTTCACTGGAGGTGGCACGGGGCCTCATGGCAGTCGGCAGTCCACACTATCATTGCATTCAGTCTTTGAGTCTCACTCAAATTTGCGCCTGCAGCACTTTCAGTGTAAGTGTTTCTGTAGCTCGGTTCTCAAACTGTGGGTCGGGACCCCAAAGTGGGTTGTGACCCTGTTTTAATGGGTTTGCCAAGGCTGGATTAGACTTGCTGGGGTCCAGGGCCATCCTGGGGCCAGATAGTAATTGTTGTTGTCAGAAGGGGGTCACGGTGCAATGAAGTTTAAGAACCCCTGGACTAGAATCACAGAGTACGCTTCCTTCTAGCACTGAAGGCACCTAGCTAGGGGTGGGAAACAGCCACAGCGATCTAGAAACGCTCCACACTTGTGGGCACTGTGTTTCTCTCCGGTTGGGAGACTCATTTGGGGTAAGAATCACAGTGATTTCAATGTGGTCACCCTCCCCACCACTGTGACCCTCCCACCAGCATCACAAGGGTTCCTGTGGTGTAGTGGTGCTGAAGGGGCAGATTTAACACTGAACTGCTGATGCTAGTGATTAGTACCCCAGCTGCTGTTACAGAGAAGTGAAGAGTTCTAGCCCCATGTCAGCCAAGTTTGAAAAAGAAAAATTGTCTTTTTTTATTTTGTTGCTTACTGCTGCATTTGCATTCTTTCCTTTTACCTAATAAACCACGAATAAAACACACAGCTGAACAAACCCTTTAACGTACATCCCTAAAATCATTTAAAAATGCCTGGCTGAAGTGAGGATCAAACCCCTCCCCCACTGCCATGCAAAAGTGTTGAGGCATTAAACCTGGACCACAATGCTATTAGTAAGCCTGATGCCGCCACCACAGCTTATAGCAGGGGAAAGAAAGCCTTGCTCTCACAAGGAAGGGACAGAGTGCTGAGATGTCTGATAACATCAGAGAAGCAAAAGTGGTGGTGCAGTGAAAATGAATACTGTGGAATACACTAGATTTAATCACTTACATTTAAATGAAGCTTTTTCACACAGAAGGAGTCCAAAGTACTTTACAGGCTCCACATAGGGACACAATACATAGCACATAGATACTAAACTGATACGTACATTTCACAAGCCGGGGATGGATGGTTAGGGCAGCTATTCTATAATGCAACACCCCTTCCATCTAGAAGGGATCTAGCTGGGACCCAATTCCCATTTAGCAATATGTGAAAGGCAGGGTAGTCCTGACCCCCTGACACCTATTTCTGACCCCCACCCTGGGAATCTTATCCCCCAGGTTGAGAACTCATGAGACAGAGGAGTACTTTAGCCACCCCTGAAATGCAGTCATGCCACGGTGTGGTGCAAACATTTAAAAAAAAAAAAATTGAAGTTTCAAACAGACAAAAGAGGATCTTAAATTACAATGATTTTGATCTCTCACCTCTTAAAATATTCAAATTCCTTCCCTCTCCCCTTTCCTCCGGACCAAGATCTCTAAAACATTTTACTTCCAGGCTATCAAGTTGCATTCTGGGGAATTTTTCTTTTGGTTTTCCTGCTGAGTTAGAAGTGTACGAGTATAGGGATTTACAATGGATAGCTCTTGACCTCGTGCATCATTAATAGCATTGTAATAGTAAGGAAAAATCACTAATGAATTCCTATAGTTTAAGATGTTTTGGCGTTTAATATATGTTGAGGAGTAAAAGGAAAAAAGTATATGCCTGGTTACTTTTACACACACACACACAAAGTTGCATTAGCCTGCCCTTGAATGAGAAATAAAACCAATAAATGCAAGACTGTTCTGACTTACTAACCCTTTAACTCAGCCCCATTGTGACTAAACATGGTCTGCTTTCAGAGGCATCTCCTACAATGCTTGGCAATGTTACATACCATGCTGCCAAATTCTGACAGGTACTAGACACAGACACCAAAGAACACCTGTGCCCAGAAGAGTGAATATGAGGTTGAGACTGAACACCCAATTCCAGCTCCATTACAGTAACTGCAGATAGGCTGCTCTGCAGGTTTTCTGGGATAGTAGCAACACATGAGTGTTTTATGCTGGGACAGAAAGGGCAGGCGACAGGGCCTGGATGCTGAAGAGCATGTGCCTTTTTCACCAGTAACAGGTCCCTGCACAGATCTATTACCATGCATAGGGGAATTCTGCTGCGGGAGCTGGTGGATAAAATCGAAGTGCACAGTTAAAAGTGCTTTTGCAGCATGTGCAGTAGGTACACCTCTTTATAGTATGGTTACTCTACTGTCCCTACGCTGGCCAGTATTCGGCTTAGTGGATGGATCTTTAACACTGCAGTAACACATCAAAGGTTTATATCCCTCCATTTACAGAGTACATATTACACAGTATAAAACCGTAATATAGGCAGTTCTGCCCAGGAATAATGAGAAAATATTTGTAATCTGTTTTTTCTTTGGTCTATCTAGGACAGGTGTCGGCAACCTTTCAGAAGTGGTGTGCCGAGTCTTCATTTATTCACTCTAATTTAAGGTTTCGCGTGCTAGTAATACATTTTAATGTTTTTAGAAGGTCTCTTTCTATAAGTCTATAATATATAACTAAACTATTGTTGTATGTAAAGTAAATAAGGTTTTAAAAATGTTTAAGAAGCTTCATTTAAAATTAAATTAAAATGCAGAGCCCCCCAGACTGGTGGCCAGGACCCGGGCAGCGTGAGTGCCACTGAAAATCAGCTCACGTGCTGAAGGCGGCACGCGTGCCATAGGTTGCCTACCCCTGCTCTAGGAATTAAGTCCCAGGCCCTGAAATGGCTCTTTTTGTCTTAGTATGTGGGGCTTGGGGGCAGGTGGTCTGTAATCAGCTGGGCAGGGGAATGTCTGGAGTGTAGGGAAAATGTGCCTGTCTCCCTGCTCAGAATACAGGTGGGGGTCATGCCTGGGTGGAGAGAGTGAAGCAGAGCTCTACCTCCCCACGCCACCCATTGATCAGTTGGGGACGGGGGGATGGGGATGGAGCGTGAGGAAGCTGATTAGCTCCAGTGAACCCCTGTGTTTAAGGATTCCTGCGCACCCGGCAGCCATGCTTGCTCGGAAAGCTGTCCCAGCCAATCTGCCCTGTAGCTGGTGCAGTTGTCCAAGCTGGGTTTCCAGGGATTGCTGTAGGTCTAAGGTATTTGGGGTCAGAAAGGAATGTTTTCTTGGTGGGCAAGACTGGGGAGCTGGTAGGAGGGTAAAGACAAGGGAGACGACACTTCAAAATAAATAAATAAAAGAGGTGGGGGGTAATAAATGTTGTTGCAACTTGTGGCTGGTGCCCAATGTAGATAGGAAGCTTCAAGGAGACAGCTCCTCAGGTAAACGCAAGCACATGGCCCAGGGATTGGTGAACCTGTGAGGCAAAAGGAGGTCTGAAGTCTTCACAGACTGCACTTCCCCTTGTCTGTCCCCTCATTGCTCCTTGCAGGAGGAAGGCGATGGGATTCTGCATTGGGCTGAATGGGGAACTGAATAGCAAGGGTTTGTCTAAGAGAACCAGCCCATATGCTTGGTTTCATGGCCTGAGGCCATTCAACGCCTCCCCTCCAAGGCCCAGTTGATGTCTTCTAGTTAAAAGCCTCTCCTTTAATATTAAAGTTAATAAAGTTGTGGCCTGCTGCTTTAAATCCATTCACGTGTCTACGTCATCATTCTCCTGCAAGTCCTGATCAATGCAGCAGACCGTCTGTTTGGCAACGCATACTGCCCTGGTCCTCTGCTCTCTACGCTGGCTCCCTAATAAATACAGAACTGAGTTCAAGGTCGAACTCCTCCACTGGTCTGGCCCTAGCTACCTGAGAGACCATCACGACAGTTCCGTTACACTGGGACCATTTAACTATCCACCCCTAGGGGAGGCTCATGAGCTCAGGAGGTGAAACTTTTAAATAAGCCGGTCCTCACCAAGGGAACGGACTCCCCCAGGAGCTCAGAATGACCATGTACCTCGCCCTGTTTAGAACGAAATGGAAAACTTATCTGTTTAACTTTGCTTTCTCTCAAAAAGCTCTTCCCATTGTGCCTTTCTCTCTCTCACACACACATGCTAATTGAGCTAGTCCTCATACAAGCTGGCAAGGAAGAGAGAGAGATTGTTCTTCCTATTATTAAATACTTGGCAGGTACTCAGGTACTATAGTGATGGGGCCCACGTAAGCACCTAGATAGAGCTGATTCTCCAGCTGCTGTGATAGCCTTAGTGTTGTTTTTCTTAATCTTGTAGGGAAATGTTGCCACTTTAATATTATATCAGCGTACTACAGCTTCATTTTTTTAGGCTGTATTATATCTTGTACTGGCACATGGTATGGGCCTTTCATGGACATCATTTATAATGGTTTTGCCCAGCAGTCACCTCCTCATGGCCTCATAATGGGTGGGGACCTATGGACCTATAACTGGAGGGAATTGTGTCCATACAGCGTATTGTTTGAAATAATGGTGCTATGATGATCTCACACTATGATGACATAACAATGAAGTCACAATAAACTTGCAACGCTGTTGCTTTACCATCTCAGTCATGCCTGGCATCAGCTTTGTAACAGGGCAGGGGGCACAGAGGGCAGATGTGTCAGAGGGAAGTGTTGACATCATTTATGGTGATGCCGAGTCGCTCTCATGGTTTTCAAAAGTTATAGAAATTATCTGCGCTGTATGATTAGTTGCTATTTCCCAAACACACCACACTGCCATTTCACAATATAGTGATGATGCGTTAAATACTTGACACACTTAGGGATAACAGTTCAAAGACCTACAGGAGAGGAGTGTGCATTAAAGTCCAAGGGAGTCATACAGTTATAGCTAGGGCCCTACCAAATTCACCGTCCATTTGGTCAATTTCACAGCCATAGGATTTTAAAAATTGTAAATTTCATGATTTCAGCTATTTCAATCTGAAATGTCATGGTGTTGTAAGTGTAGGGATCCTGTCCCAGAAAGGAGTTGTGGGCGGTCTGCAAGGTTATTGTAGGGGGGGTTGCAGTACTGCTACCCTTATTTCTGTACTGCTGCTGGCGGCGGCTGCTGGCTGGGAACCCAGCTCTGAAGGCAGCGCCACCACCAGCAGTAGTGTAGAAATAAGGATGGCATAGTATGGTATTGCCACCCTTACTTCTGCACTGCTGCTGGCGGGGCACTGCCTTCAGAGCTGGGTTCCCAGTCAACAGCTGCCACTCTCCGGCCGCCCAGCTCTGAAGGCAGTACAGAAGTAAGGGTGGCAATACAGTGACACCCCCTAAAATAACCTTGTGACCCTCCCCCCCATGACCCCTTTTTGGGTCAGGACCCAATTTGAGAAACGCTGGTCTCCCCTGTTAAATCTGTATAGTATATGGTAAAAGCACACAAAAGACCAGATTTCATGGGGGAGACCAGATTTCACGGTCCGTGACGCATTTTTCATGGCCATGAATATGGTAGAGCCCTAAGTATAACCCCATGCAACTCAGTGAAAATGTATCAGCTGTGTGGGTCTCTTGCTGTGTGCATGCAGGGGAGTGTTAACATACATTACAGGTAAAGAGCAAGAGACTCTAAAGCCAGATCTATATTTAATTTTTAGTCTTCTAAAACTGTAAAAGAGTTCTATAAATTAATATTAGTTTAAAAACCAAAAACTTCATCTGAGTTTACACTAATATTACATAAGGCCAGATTCTCAGCTGGCATGGATCAACATAGCTCCATTGACTTTGGGAGCCAATTTACACCAGCTGAAGATCTCACCCCAAGTTTAAATATGATGTGAATGAGTTAAACCCAGGAAAATGAATGGTTATAACTGAGTAGCTAATCCACCTGCTTAAAAGCAGCTCTATCCACTCTGTTATGTGATTTGTGTAGAACAGCTAAAATATAGTTTTGAGGAGAAAATGTTTGCCTTGGTTTTTATAATCGTGAAGTACAGAACATGCACAATTTTTTAATATGAAGCTGTGGTAAGAACACACTTTGCATTTCGGAATCCTCAATCAGCTAGACAGTGATTGCAAGAATAGTTCCCTGTTCAAAACAATTCATCACTACTTTCCAAAAGTTTTGAATGAAACGTAGCTAACATGTAATATAAAAGAGACTGGAGAAAAACTGTATGACATAACTATTACCTGATACCAATAGTAGGAACGTACATCTAGACCTAACACACAATGAATTGGTTCCCTGCAACTGCAAGTTTGAAATGTTCCTAGTCTACTTATTTTCAGGGATGAATGAAAAGTCATAAAGGTTGTGAGGGATCAGTTTGGGCTAAAAGGGATTACAATCTAGGATGATCTGGGAGAAATGAGGACATATAGAATTTAGTTTCACATAGGAAAATGGAAAACAGGGAAGAACTAGGAAGATGAATAAAGGCTCATCATAGACACAAAAGAACAGAGCAAAAAAAGAAGCCTGGATTTGGGCATTCTTGTCTGGCAAGGAGGCAGGCAGTAAGGCTAATGAAGCATTTGCGATATGGGACGTATGCCAGCGTAACAAAGAAGATGTGCATCAGCTCTGCAGATGTGCCAAAGCCCCCAGAGCAAAATAATGACATAATCACCATCAGTGTCACAGACCAGACTGTACACAAGGTGACATGGGAGAGAATAAATAAGAGTCTTTAGAGGCCTGTAGTACACACAGAGGAAGAAATAGCCGTTCCTCACTACTGCCACCACCCCAAGAGAGTTGAGCGATGTGGGGTATAATGTGTGCAGCTACCAAAAGAAATCTTGAATTGTGCAAGGCTAAAGCACTATAAATTGGAGCTTTTCTCAGTCTCCAGTTGACATTTCAATTCCCCCTACCCCTTGTTGAATGCAAAATGAAATGGCAGTAGGAGTCTGAAGAGTTTGCCAATTTTGGGGAGGGGGGAGAGAAGGAAAGGACAAAAAGAAGGGGGTATCAGTAAATAATTGTAAAAAACAGAGAGCTGGAACTATCTCTGGCTTTTCCCCAAAATAATATTAAAAACTCAAACAAGGAGAGGTATATATTTGGTTCATCGCTCTCCATGAACAAAGCTAGAAAAGCAAAAGCAAAATATTTTGCACATTAAAATACAAAATTATTATTTTATTGATCAGGAATAAAACAGTGCTTAGGGCAATTCGGTACTTAACATGTTATTTGCAGTGGGGAGTAATCTGAAAAGCTCCAAGTAGCCTTAAAACACCTAAAAACAGCTCTTTCTGCATAAGGTAGGTGCTTGTCTTGGTACAGATGTCTGGTTGTGTGGGTGGTTTTTTTTTTAACGTTACTTTTGTCAATTTTTAAAGGGAACATCTGTTTGAGAAAGTGAAACAACACTGGGAAGCAATCTTTGGACCCAATCTGGCAAACAGTTATCAACAAGCTCTTTACTCAAAGAGCTGAGGGTCTTCTCATATGCGTAAAGCTCCTAAAGTGCAGGACTGTTTGCAGGATCAGCTCCTATCAGAGTAGCTCAGAACAAAGAACTGGCTTCACCAGTGTCCCTTTTCATCGCTTCTAATGAAAGATTCATAAGAATAACTTTAATTTTTTATGACCGTTTTTGCATTACTGTATTAGCTGTGTGTACCTCATATGCAGTTTCTTCTTAAATACAGAAAACCTGTTGCAAAATGCCTTGCACAACTTAATCAATATAATAATTGATTTGGGTTGTTCTGCAGGTCTCCTTAACATAAAGGAAGTGCCATGGAGCCCAGAAAACATTTTGATGAGGCTATTCTTCTTTAACTCGTATAGTTATGTCTATGAAGAACATTGATACTGTTTTAGTAAATTAAAAACCTCCCTAATTTGCTAGTTAAACTGTTCAGCAGAAGAATGATTATATTTGTCTTTTTTGGCTTCACCCTATTAACTGGAACAGTAACGTAACGATTGTTAATAAACAGCTTTAATTTGACTGTACTTCTCGCATATCTGCTAACTGCACCATATCTTTGTTTAGCATATCATTAGGGAAAACAAGGAAGCATGTATGTAATTTTGTTCTGTTGTATATGAAGTTTAATAATTATGCCACAGAGGATTCTAATTTAATCACAGAAGGTGCAACAATGTTAATAATCTGTTAAGAAAACTCCAGCTTCTTTGCCCTTTGAAGTTATTGGCATTGTAATAGCTTTTTTAAAAAAAAATGGGCAAGTGTTTGTTTCTGTTGGCGCTTACACCAATGTTTTCTTTTATGGATATTCCATTAAGCATCCTTCTCCCCTCTCAAAATCAATGCTTATTTTGGGCAGAGGAGAAGGAAATTGATCAAAGCGGACATGGAGAGAAAATTTTTCAGGTATTGACCAAAATTACCCTGGAATTGTTTGATAATACTTTTTTAATCTTCCATTCAAAGAAAAAATAAGAGGGTCTGAAGAAGTTTTTAATTAGCTAAATAGCTGTGTAATCTAGATGAAATAAACATGCTAGTTTGAAAAGGTTTTTAGAACTTTTTAGCCATTTAATCCATAGATGGCTGAATACAATATGTTCCACAGAAAGATACAACCATCACCAGCAGCTGTTAGAAGAGAGCTTGCTCTCTGCTCCTATTGATAACCCTTTGTGGAATGAAGAAAAAGAGCTGAGGGAAGGAGAACTGAATGTCAGACAATAGACATCGCTACACACACTGTCTCTGAACTTTCCTCATCTCTGAAGGACAATTAATTATGAAGGCCTTTGGGGTAGGTCGAAGCAAGGGAAAACCTACTGCTGGCCCAGCACTCCAGCCGCTATCTCTGTGTTTGTTAAATGGTTGTGCCTGTTGGGGAACCAGAGTAGCAACCACCAAAATAGCCAATAGATCATTTAGGAAAAAAAGAGCAAAAGATTTTTTTTTTAATGTGTGTCTGTCCTTGTAGAATTCTATTCTCACTGTGAAATCATCCATACACAAAACACAAGGACAATTTTTTTTTTAGAAGAGCCACAGGGTAGGTTACAGTCAGAAACGGCCTCTCAGTGGTGTGTTAAAAAGGATGGTCTTTTCACCAAATCATTTCACAGAGGCAAAACAGACAAACACAAAGAGTTGAGACTTTTTCTGCTACATTAAATAGAGTAACTGATAAGGTCAGACATATGATACCTAAAGACATGAATCTGTGAACTCTTGAAGTCAAAGGACTTCTCTGTGCAAAGGAACAATCTTTCAAAGGAAATAGATCATAGAACTCCACTGAATCCCCTTTAAACTTTATGAAGCAGGAGGAGAAAAAGCTCTAAGTAGGGAAGCTTGACAGAAGAGCCTTGAACTATTTTCTGAAGGAAAGATGAGACCCTCCCTAGGCTGTCACAAAACATCTTTTTTTTTCTAAAGGCTCTTCTGAACTTTGATATGTGCCAAGACACCGCTATTGAAAGCTGTATAATTATGTGCTATAGCCACTGTAGAAAATGCTTTGTTCATCTCAACAAAGAACAATAAGCAAAGTAAAGTGACATTACACTGTATCTTTTTCTTTAAGAATGTCGAGAAAGGTCATGGTATGTTATAACTAATAAAGCTGTTGAGTAAGGAGGTTTAAAGTTGATCTTGCTGTGCTTAAATGTAACCCAATGACAAAAAGGCAGAGGGAGCTAAAATGTAATGACATTAAAAAAAAAAACAGATAATAAATCAATGGGCTAGCCTCATTATACCAATGAATATCTTGAACCTAAAGGAAATAAATATAAAAATGAAGTGTAGTTGTGAGACAGAGTTTTCTATCTCCAAGCTTGGTGATTTTTCTCTTCAAGTTTCCCTTCAAGTTGTAGTTTGCAATTCAACTAAACAAGAAGCGGATTAACGAGTAGCAACCAAATGGTACGTACAATGCTTGCACATTCTATAGGCACCTGAATTTTGTAACTTAATTTGCAAATAAATTTCATCTCCTGTGAAAGTTGCAAGGGAAATAGAATTCTTTCACAAAAGTGCCTCCTTAAGCAGGTTTCTTCTTTTTAAACAAAAAAGCCCTGGGATGTCAATGAAAACAATTAAGAGACCGGTATTTCTAATGACATTTCTCCTTTTGTGTGTATGTGGGGGGGAATCTATCTAAATACGTGGGCTCCAAGTTTCCTTTAAAGGAATGACAATAATAAACCTTTCTTACAATGCTTGGTATTCACAAACTGCAAAATAAGTTTTCTATTCCCTTTCTGCATATTGTAAGTAATAAGTCTTCTGCCTTTTCCTTTCTTTCTTTCTTTCTTTCTTTCTTTCTTTCTTTCTTTCTTTCTTTCTTTCTTTCTAGAAAGGTCCTGGTATGCTATAACTAATAGAGCTGCTGAGTAAGGAGGTTTAAAGTTGACTAGAACGCCAGGGGAGAGTAATACATAAAGAAGACTGTTGTCACCTGCTTCTGGTAACACATTAGAAACATACAGGTTGCCTCTGTGCAGCATCTCAAATAGATGAGGGGGCAAGTGAGAAGTTTGCAAATTATAGGGCTTGATTTCCACTTATACTAGGGCCTCTTTACATTGCCCTAATTGTGTACAAGGGCCTTAAAGGGGGTATAAATCTTGCTTTAAAGCCCCTATAAGATTGCAAAAACACTGTAAAATTACCTCAGTGTAAATGAGAATCAGACATTAAGGGTTAATTGCTCCTTTGATGCACATCAATTGAGGTCAAGAAGAGTCATGCTCATGCAAGTAGGAAAGAATATGGACTTCTAAAATGAGAATGTTAGTATCCAGGAGTTTCAAAAATTACTATTTATTTAGGGTGCCCATTTGGAGATGCTTTAAATAGGCCTGATGTTCAGACTATGGGTAGGACAGCACTTTTGGAAAATCAGGGCCCTTTAAGGTATCTCCAGTTGAGCACCCAAAAACTGAGGCACCCAAAATCACTAGTCCCTTGGGAAAATTTGGGCCACTGGCATTTCTCTGAATTGTTCTTCTGATGCTTATGTAACCCACATACCTTCTGGATGTGGTGTTCTGTCCCATCTCGTGGCACTGAGACAACTTAGAGAGAGAGAGAAAATGAGTCTGCTCTACAGCCTTAGCTAACAGCCAGTTGGCTTTTAACTCACGTGGTAGAGTCTCATGCACTGATGCCCCAGAGATCCCCGGTTCAATCCCGCCCGCCGATATCCAGGGTTTGCCAGTGTTACAAGTGGGGGCTCATCTGGGATTTCAACTGGGAAGTCTCTGAAGCTCAGGATGCACTTCCTCAGCTAGGGGAAGCACGTAACCCACACACCTCCTGGGTATGGTGTTCTGTCCCATCTAGTGGCACTGAGACAACTTAGAGAAAGAGATAAAATGAGTCTGTTCTACAGCCAGTTGGCTTTTAATTCATATGGTAGAAGCTCATGCACTGAACTCAGAGGTCCCCAGTTTGATCCCGCCCGACAACGACCGGGGTCTGTTGACATTACACTTAGATATATGCTTTCTTATTTTTTTTGTAAATAAACAAAAACAAACTCCCATTGATTTCACTGTGTATGTCTGTACTGCAATAAAACACCCGCGACTGGCCTAGGTCAGCTGACTCCGACTCGCGTGGCTCAGGCCATCGGGCTATAAAATCTCAGAGTAGACATCCGGGCTTGGGCTGGAGCCCAGGCTCTAGGACCCCATGAGTAGGGAGGGTCCTTGAGCCCAGGCGTCTACACTGCAATTTTATAGCCCTGCAGCCCGTGCCCCACAAGCCTGAGTCAGCTGACCCGGGCCAATCACAGATGTTTTATTGCAGTGTATACATACCCAATGGGATTAATGTACAGTGTCAGCACTTAAGCAAAGTGTCTTTGCAACATCAGGGTATTAATTAGGTTTTCCCTGACTTCATACCATTTTCCCACATAAAATAAAGTGAACCTCTTAACAAGCTTTTTCGGTTTCTAAACTGACAATTGTGCTTTGCAGACTCCTACATACAAATACGCCATAACCAATGCTGTGAAAAAAGGCATTGGTCTCTTCATCCTTCATTGTAGCAGAATTACATATAGTTTATTCACAAAAATAATGCAACTTGGCAGAAGTTTCACCATTTTGATCCACTTGCATCTGTACCTCTGCAAGACGAGGTGAATTGCTGTGAAACAACATGCAAGCAGAGCTCAGAGAGACAGTTTTTAACAGCTCACTTTGGTGTTTATTTGTTTGCTACACACAGGATGTCTTAGAAAAGGTAAGATGTAGGTGGAAGGGCAACAACCAGAACACCTATTGCTAGGAGAGAGGTTTCTCTGGGTATGTCTCCACTGCAATGTAAACCTGTGCTTAATCCTGGGCTCAATCCTACCCCACCCCTTGCATCTACATTGCAACTGTGCTAACCCTTTGGACCCAGAGTCCCAGGACTCTGCAGGGCTGGAAGGTCCGAGCTCGAGTTAAGCTGGGACCCAGGGTCTGAGACCTATTGCTTTGCAGTGTAGACTTGGGTCCTGGGAATCAGCTGGAAGCATCTCACAGTTCCATGGGACAACTTTGCTAGTCCTCTCTATCCCAAAATCTGTAATCCACTCTACTGAAAGCGGAAGCCACTCCCCTTTGCAAACAGCAGCAGCTCAGGTCCACATTAACCCATTCCCTTCTGATCACCAATCTGCAAGTACCCTATCAGAGAGCTTCCAGGGTTTGCAATGGAGACTGAACTGATCAAGTGATCTGCAAAGCAAGCAGCTTCCTGGTAACATACAGGGCGGGCAGCGAAGTTTTCGCACAATGCACCACTGCCCTATGGCTAGAGCGACTACATTTTGGGAGGAAGAGGGTGCTAGGAACTCTGGGATATAGTTACTTTGACTCGGGTCTGTGTACTTCAGTGTGGTCGCCAAAGCCCTACTTTCAAGCATGGGATAGAAAAGTCATAAAATTGGGTTAAAATACAATGTAGATGCCCAGGGTTCCCTAACGTGGGTCAGCTGACTTGAGTCCCACTAAACCCAAGCTTACATTGCAGTGTAGACATAACCTGAAATTTCAGAACTGAGAATGGGTCAGTCTCCGCCTCCTGAAGGGAAGTGAGAATGCAGAGTCCTGGGGAGACTATAATCCCTTTAATATATGAGAATAATATATATATATTAAAGGAAAATTATACAAGTGAACAGGAATGAAGTAGAAGTGAGAGCCATGGAGGAGCTGGAATCCAGATGTCATCTGAAGGCCAACATTCTTTGCCTATTTTAAACCAAGTTGTGTTTCAACTTTTTGCCACTTTTACACCAATGGCTTGGTAATCTCCCTTGCCTACCAATGTCCCACTATGGTTGTAACAGTGAGCTCTGGTGATCTTATAGGGACTGATTTTGAAGGGGAGTAGGATAAGTTCCTTTTTAAGAAAGAGTGGAATGGAATCTATACGGGTAACTGTACGTGAATCTTAGTTATTGTATTCAGCAGTCAGATATCATAGTGCTCAGCTCCCTAGAAATACCATAGATATGGAGTGGCTCAGCAAGCTGTCATCTCTTTCTGACCTTCTGCTCCATCTACGTTGTGATATATACGTTATGGTTTAGGGAAGAAGGATGAACTGCTTTTCATTTGTAAAAAAAACTGCCCCAGGCAAATGTGAGCGTTTCCCACCTTTACTGAAGAAATCACATTTGCCATTTTTCTATCAGTCTGAATTTCCCCGCACAGCTATACTTACTGCATGTTCTGTTTCAATTGACCTTACAGGACAAAACAAATACAGAAACAAATCCATGCAACATAAAAAAAAAAAAAAAGGAAGTCGTATCCTGCTGGAGGTGTTGTATCTATCTCTGGCGCTGAGCCACAAGGCTACAATGGCAAAGCTAAAATGATAGGACGTGTAGCTTGTTAAGCATCTTATTTGACTTTGCTAAAAGCTGACACTTCCAATGCACTATGAAGGGAACACAGTATTAGAGTTTCCTGAGCAAATCTGTGGCACAGCCTGGCTGAAGAACCAAATTCACCTGGTTTTATCACTTTTTCCCTAATTGTCTGTTTGGGTGTGCTAAAGTATCCGCTGGCAAGTGAAACTCACACATAAAGGATCAGGGGTTAGGAAATGCAGTATAGGTGATTTAAGAAGAGCATACTATCAGACTTTAATCATATCAAAAGATCAGGAAAGCATCACTGAAGTATGAGGCAGGAACTTTGATTATGCTAAATATGGCAAATGCTCAGTTTGCTAAATCCCTTTGGATCCAATTTCAGCATTACAGTACTTGTCATTTTTGCTTTCCAGCTAGTGGGGGTGTGAGTTGGCACTTATCAGGTAAGGTTATAAGACTACATTGAAGATTGCACCATGCAGTTTAATGATCAGCTCACTTTTGGGTCTTTAGTGTATGACAAACTCTAAAACAAGAAATGGGGTTCTAGGAAATTCCTATTAGACTGGGTAGATGAAGGGTCTTTTCCTACCTGCTTGGGGAAAGAAGCATTTGAAGAGGCTCTTAGTTGTCTCCTGCTTAATTACTAGATCCCTTTTCAGAGATCTAATCTTTAGATTTTAATCACTGGATGTGCATATAAAAAATTACCTCTGTATTACATGTGAGATTTACATTCTCAGGATTATTTGAGAATTTCCCTGTGGTTTATATATGCTCTATATTTCTCAAAAAAGTTAACTGTATCCATTAAAACTACTACTTTAAACTAACTTCGTGACTAAGACATTGTAAAGCATTAATAAACTCCTTAGGCCTTAAGTATAAACAAAACTATTGTAAAACAATGCAACTCAATTCAGTCTTCATTGTGTTCAGCAATCCAAAATATGGTTGACAATAAAAGGTACGGGAAACTACATTAGCATTGGAAAATACACATTAAAAAAGTTAGTGACACTTCATCTCACGGTTCCCTTACATTCCCCCCATCTCTGTTGTATCTTGCTATATACTTAGATTAACACTTAGGGGCAGGGACACTCCTTTTTTTAAATGGGTATGACAGTGAGCTTGATCCCTAATTAGGGCTTCTAGGTGCTACCTCGATACAAATAAGTTTGGATATGATTCCCATATGTAACCATTGGTAAATCTTTCAAGGAACACCCTCCTCTCTCCTCTTTCTTCATCCTTCTTTACCATGTAAACTTTCTCCTCAAAAACTGAGCACACACAATGGACAGGAAAAGGCCTCAGAAAACCTTTGGTTAGAGACCTCTTCAAGTTACTTACAGATGCGGTGCTTAGATACTGTGGCAGTGGGTGGTATAGAAAATACCTACGAGAGATTTTGGACCAATGACTGTACTCCTTTTGCCAACAAAAGTCCCTTTGACTATGGAACGTGGCCTCTTGTGTTACTTGGTACCAAGCAAAAGGTACGGGCAAAAACCAGTGCACTGCCATTATACTTCAGCATCAGGCAATGGAACTCCCAGACCCTCCCCTTCCGCACTCTTCTTGAACTCATCATTACATCTGACTAGCTGAACAATGCAAAATGCCACCATCAGCACTGAGAAACATGCTACAGTGGCATCGCAGAGGGTCAGCATGTTCATGATAACAATAGGCTGCTGAGCCACCAGGTTGGCATGTAAACAAGAATCTTAATCAAAGCCACAAACCCATTAGAACAATAAACTGATACCAATTTCTTGTAATAGTCATTTTACACTGTAATTCTGAAAACAACAACAACAACAAAATGCATGTCACTTGTATAAATCAAAGAAGGCGACACAGAGGGTGACCTTTTAGGAGTTTGATCAGAGTGTTATGGAGCTTTCAAAGCAGGAAGTGATGACTTCTTTCTTTAAAGTTTCCCTAAAGGAAACTTCAAAAAGTTGTAGCAGAGAAACTTATCAGAATAGCGAAAGTTTTATCTTTTGGCAAGTCTTGGCTAGGCTTATGGATTCAGCTAACACAACTAAACAGATTCATTAGCTTCATTCACAGATGTGGAACTGTACAGATTTGACAGTTCGCAAAGACAATTAAAAAGTTAAACATATTTGGTTTTTTTAACTAATCATCTAGTTTATAGATATATGCACAAAAATAAAGATCAGTGCCTACCTCAAAGTCATTTGCTTTATTGTAGTGCATGTTCAGAGCCCTGTATAGCTCGCAGTCTCTGGTTATAGACAGATCTTCAGTACTTG
>NC_088793.1:161899334-161989615 GCF_011386835.1 Chrysemys picta bellii | reverse complement strand
AGCAGCACATCATCAAGAGAGTGAAAAGTTGATTTATAGCCTCCTTTCTGTCTGCAGCCTGCACTGAGTGAAACTTAGCTAGACCCCCTCAGATTTTAAAAACCTTTTTCCCTACAACGGTGTCTCTTGTCTTTCCCAGTACCTTTAGGAAGGGGAGAAAATACAATGTAATTGGTTCGTTAAGCACCTGAAAAGTTTCTGATATTTGACAGTCTGAGCATGGGACTGGTCATTGGGGTACTCCTTAATTGCTGCCTCTTTTGTGAACATGAGCCATCAATGCTCACAGCTTTATAGAAGCTTCATCAACAGCGATATGTGGGCAAGGTACATTCAGTTATCTTCAAATCCCTTTGTGTGGATGTGCACAGACTAGGATGAGTGCACTTGCACTGCACCATTGTGGGTAAATTGTGTTCCTTGTTTCTGGCACATTTTGGAGTTCTACTTTTTCCCTTGTGTGCTTTTTGAACCAGAGCAGACAGTCAGGTTCATAAATCTCTCCCCCCTCTTTCTATATTCCTCTTTATACTTCCCTACCCCTGCATGTGATTTCATGTGCTGCAGGAGTAGGGAAGTATAGCATTGTACTCTTTCTGCAAAGAAAGACACTGCCTCCCTCCAGAACAGGTGGGATTTTCAGCTCCAGGGCTGTGTGTGTGTCTTCTCTGCTAACATATTGGCTTGTTTCTTATTGACTTGCTTAAAAAGGTAATTAACTCACTAATGTCTTCATGGTAATTTAATTCCGCCATTCCTATGGAGCATGGCTTTGGCGCTAACACGGTAATTAAGTATTTTAGCACCTACTAATTGAAATTAAGATGTCATTCAGGAACAATTCATTTGCATGATTATTCTGGAAACCCAGCAGCAGGAAAAATTAACATTTTGTGCATCAAAGGGGTTTAATACAGGCTTTAATGGTTATTTTGGATGACTACTGGTTTGCTATTCAAAGGTGCTACGCCCTTCAATGGGATTGGAGAGGGCTTAGCACCTCTGAAAATCTGGTGACATTTCACCTAAATTTCCTACCCACTGGAGCAATGCATTTAAAACAAATGTGTACATGGAACAAAGACAGACCGATTCTTTCTTTCCTTTGCTTTTACTCAAATAAGTCCATCCATTCTGAGGTTTTAAAATTAGAAGCTCTGCAGACATGCAACATGCATTGGGTTCTGGTTTTACCCAACTGCAAATTCAGATGCCTCGTACAGCACAGTGTTAAAGAGAGAATGGAAATCACAAGTGTTTGAATGTTTGAAATCTAAAAATAATAGAATATAAAATAATGGGGTGGACTGAGCTTTTGCTCAGTGCCCAGAGTATGGGACAGACCAGCCTAGGGAGGAAATTGTGACTTGTTTTCCTTCCCTGGCCCCCATTTGCTTCAGGGAGAAATTATTCACTACTTTTTCAGGTCAAATTCCTCCCCACCTCGCAGCGCCAGCTCAGAGCTGCCCATTGCCGCACTTTCTCAGTCCACATGGTTGTGTTTTCTGGGGAAGAATACTGGGTACATTCCCCCTGCACCCAGGACCATGATCCAAGGAGGCCACACCGGTGGAATAAAGGATCTTAACTGCCCCTTCTGTTCCTCCATGAACACATTAGGGTTAGTCATGAAGTGGCGCAAAGTAAATAATTGTCCTATTAGCAAAACTTCAGTAAAAAGGGATCAAAAACACAAACCAAGCAAGTACCAAGTTTTAGGAGACTTCTAAGCTGTATTCTAGTGCACATTTCCACTGACACGCCACATCTTGACAAAGAACTTCCTTCTGCTTCCAAATGATAACGAAGCAGACGTCGCACAGCGCATTAATCCCACGGTGTCATGGAAACCCTTAATTACAACCTCAGCAGTTTAAGCAAAAAATCAGGCTTGACACATGCACACGTTGAGCTTGTGGTGTGTTATATACTGTGGAGGAAGTACGAGGCTGTAATTAAGTGTTTGCATTGTACTTTGTTTTGTTTTGAAACACAGTAAGGGGAAGTATACATGCTTTAATTGCTATCACAAAAGTTCAGAACTTCTGAATCGTCCATCAAAAGAGAAATAATTCTCAGTACAAGTTTTCTAGCTGCACTGATAAATTTACAGAGTGCTCTATGAATTCTGAGAGCAGTTGTCTGCCACATAAAAACAGCAATTTTGATCTTCCATTAATATTGCGCCTTTCATCCATGTTGATCCAGAGAGCTGTCCAAACTTTGAGATGTATACTTAATCTACCACCAAAGCATTATACCTCTATGGCAGAATGTAGCAGCTGTTTAACACCACAGAGTGACATTACATAACTGCTTAGTGACTGAATGATTAAGAAAATTGTATCCAACTAAGAATGCAGGGGAGTTTAGGCCCTGATTAAGCAAACTATTTAAGCATGTGCCTAATTTTCAGCATGTGCTTAAATCCATCCCTGTTCAGAATAGTACTTAATACCATTCATGTCAAGCATGTACTTAAGTGCTGTGGTGAATAGGAATGGATATAAGCAAATGTTTTAAACTTTCAAAAGACTATTGCTATAGTCCCTCACAAGAGGCTGGCCAGGAGTTGAAATAATCACAGGGTGAGAGGTGAAGTCAAGAATGAAAAGTTGAGAGAGGAAGTCAAGCTGGTGAAAAAATATTTTGGTTTTGTTAAAAACATTTAATGAACTTTTGGTGTTGGTGGAAAAATATCTAAATGGAATTTCATTTCCATGGCGCCAAAAAAAAAAAAAACCCACCCCAGAACACTTTCCCTCATTTTCCACCTTCTATCCCATTTTTCCCAGGGGAAAGGGGGAAGGAAGGGAAATATAGGAAAGTACAATTCTTCCCACCAAAATGAAACAAATTTTTGAAAAATTATCCTGGCATATTTTTTTCAATTTACATTGAAAAATGGGACAGTTTGCAGAAATCAAAATATTTTCATATTACATTTTGATTTGGTCAAAATAATATTTTTCTATGAAATTATTTTGGTAGAAAAATTTCTATCTTGACCAGCTATAATAGGAAGCAAAAGCGTAGGAGTGTGAAAGTTGTGTGTGGAAAGAGGTTAATAGGAAAATGCTCCTGGGATCAGTACTGAGACAATGTTGTTCGACATATTTAACAACAGTCCAGATAAGGAGGGGATCATAATGAGATGGAAGTATTTGTTTACAGCACGTATTATTTAGGTTGGAACAAGACTTGGGAAAACTCTGAGGTACTCCAAAGGAAATGGGCAATATTATTATTTACTGAGCACTAACAGTGTTTTGGCATAGAACAATACACAGCAGGAGAGAAACTGCCCCAGTGACCGAATAATCTAACAATCTGACTAATACCTTACTCTGCAAGTAATCCTACTGGAGTGCTTAACAACCTTCAGATTCAGTAAGTGTAACCTAGTCAGGCCTTAGGTTTGACAGACAATACAGGACAGATACATAATACACCAGCTGGCTAAATGATGGTCCAAACTTAAAAACAGTACACATTTTTCTAAAAATTTTTTTGTCTGCAGTAGTAGTTGAAATAGATGAAATTCAATGTAGATTCTGCAAATTAAAGGTAATGCCCATTGGAAGAAACTGTTTAAATTATATGCATTCACTGGTAGGTTGTGGTTTAACTCTAAATTTCAGAACAAAGATGCAGAGATCACCTTGGGCAGCTCAACAGAGACGTCTGCTCCATGAACAGTGGCAGTCAAAAAAAACAAATAACATGAAGGCTGTACTAAAATAAGGAATAAAAATGAAGAACCTATTGACATGCCATTATATGATGTATTGATGTGCTGTCATTGCACCTAAATTCTGGTCAGTTTATCTTTGAGAATTAAAAGAAGAGAAATTCATGTGAGGAGAGATGAAGGAGACTATGATTATTGACTTTGAAAATCCATTTGAGAGAAGATGGGATAAAAATGTATCCAATATGAAATGGGGTAAGAAGACTATTTCATTACTTCTATTCACCTACTGCTAAAACAGGACAAGATTTGACACGATTAAAAGGAACTGATTTAAAATGGATGCAAGGAAATAAGTTGTTAAAACAATTTACAATTAAGCTGTGGAACTCATTTATGCAGGATATTACTCAGGCAGATACCATAGTAAGATTTTAAGTAAGTATTAGACATTTATTATTAAGAATATGCTACGCAATAATACAAAATCATATAATGTAATTATTATTATTCCTAAATACCTATATGGTGCTGCAAATATATATTGTGCTTACTAAAACGTGAAGTAAGATATGTTTGCGTCCCCAAAGAGCTTGCTATGCGAGTCGAGACTACAATTTAGGTAAGGATGGTATGGAGATAGCATGGTGAGCAACACAAGGTAGGAAGGATTTCTGGAAGAAATGTGTTTTGAAGGAAAGAGGATGCTTGGAACACAAGAACTGGAACAGTGTTCCAAGTGTGAGGGGAAACATGAAAGAAGGTGCAAGGTCAAGAAGGGAGAAGGATCTGAAGGAAAGAGCAAAGAAAATTTGGAGGAATGTAGAGGAAGGGAATAGAGGGGAATGAGAGTTCATACATAGATAGGAAATGGTTAATATAGGCCCCAGAAGATAAAGACAAGGAGTGTTGTGTAATGAGGACACAGACAGTAAACCAGTGAAAGGAACTCCTTTGGGGAGGGTAACATAGAACAGCAAGAGAGAATGAGGAAAATTAATATATTGAAAGGGAGCTACTGAAAATTAAAGGCCTATTAGTTCCCATGTTCCAAGACCTGGGTGAATCCACTGCTGGAGTCAAGAAGAAATTTCCCTCCATGGAAAAGTAATGGGAAAAAATGGTTTGTTATGGTGACTTATAAAGTGGTTTACACCTTCAGAAGCATCTATCTACTGAAGGCAGAGTAGAGGACTAGACAAGTAGTTGCTTCTGCTATGACTGGTCCTATAGTTACCTTCTCTTATTAGTAGTAGTAGATGATGCAGTCTTAGTCTTACAGTAGCACCTATACCAGGACCACATTGGGCAAAGAATGTACAGACATATAATATAGTAAAAGACAATCTCTGCACCAGGCAGCTTTCAATCTTAGTTGAAAACAAGATGTAACAGGTGAGTGAGACAAATATAGGGTAGGGTGGAGTAGCGGTGTATTTTTCATGTGAGGAGCTTATAGGTAAAGAAAGTTTTGTTTTTAAGTTAGAGACCGGAAAAAAAAAAAAAAAAAAAAAAAAAAGGCAGGTCACTAGAAGTAGTCTCAGCCTGCCACCTGCATAGCCCTTATCAGCAGATAGTGTTCTGTAGGCACCATGGTAGAAATGAGTCCTAACAAGATTTAAGAAAAGTTTTCTAGCAGGTTCATCTATTCATAAGGGGCAGCATGGAAGAAAATGCACAGGTGCTTATGGGAGAAACATACAGACAAGCAGTGAAGACCAGCATCATTACTGGAATGAAGGGGACAGTTGATGATGTGATTAGATAATAGAATGAACAGGTAGTATGGGGCCAAATTGGGAAGGTCTTGAAGATAAACATAAGAAGTTTCCATATAGGAAAATGGAGAAGGTGAACTAATGTAGGGGAGTGACCTGGCTAGAACAATCAGTCAATAAATTGATCTTAGCATTTCGAATGGACTGGAGGAGGCAAGATTGCAGAACTCATCAGAAGTCAAGAGGCAATATGGTAAGAGTCTAGATAAAAGTTCTGGTGGCATGAACAGAGAAGAAAGGCCAGATCATTGACATGTTAGGTAGGATGGAATGAGAGAGCCCAACACTGCATACTTATAAGACAAAAAGAACCTGGAAATACTTTGAGTCATAATAATCATTTCATATTTTTAAGGGTATAGCTCCTCTCCAGCATCCACCTCCACTGATGCAAAAACCATAATCTTTGCAGCGGGGGGGGGGGGGGGGTAGCTCTCCCTTCCGAAATACTTGGTACAGGCATTCCACAAAGAGGACCTCTGCCAACACCCTATGGAGTCCCACTGCAAACCTGCCTCTGTTCCAGGGTCCAAAAGCCCATTAGAGACTGCAGCCTTTTTGCTTCCCTTTCTTGTTCCCCAATCTCATGAGGAGAGCAACAGAAAGAGAGCATCCCCATATGACTATTCAGAATAGGTTTCAATTGAAGGGGTGGAAGTGGGACAACATGCAACTCTGCCTTATTCTCCCAACTAGTCCCTCTCTAACCTATGTTTCCCTGCCTGTTTCTGGCCTCACCTCTGTAGAGGCCAGGTAAGGATACAAAATGAATTTCACTAAGAAATAAATAGGGAGGATATGTGAACTGGTGGCCAAACTATAATGTACCGTTTGGACATTAAAACATATAGACACAGGGTGTAATATTTTTTTTCAAAAGTCATTTAGGAACATAAATCCCACGGATATTCACATTTGAAAATTCCACCTGTTTCAGGCACAATCATAAAAAATTCACCCATTCCGTGAGTGTTTTTGCTTCTGATGTGTGCTCTGCTTGGAAAAGGATGGATATAAGCACAAGGTCAAGGTAGTATGCCACACGGTCTTGCCACACAAGACTGGGGCAGTGTATTGTCTAAGCAAGGTAGAGAAGTCTATATGACTGGAGTGGCTGTGCTGCTGATCTCTACATAGTCCCAGTCCCTGGATGTAAGTGGTGGGAGAGCTACTCTTTTCTGATGATTCTTTTTATTTTATATCTTGTACTAGTTTTCCAACAAAAACCAAAAATGCCCTGGTTTGGTTTTGGATTCACAGCCTATAAAAAGTAGCAAAAGACCCAGTGAACTGTCAAGAGGCAGCAGATTCTTTATATAACTAGGAGAGACTCTGGCTTAGCAGAGGATTCTGTTAGCAGCTTGGGTAATTTGCATATAAATGTGGTATTGTCATTACAAGATTTCTGTGAAACTGGGGAGAGTTCTTCCCCTTCTCTCCCTGCTTCTTCTGTCTATTGGATTCCTCCAAAGATTCTGCTTCCCACACATGCTGCTGCTGCCTTGCTAAAATGGCCTCCACCTCCTGGGATAGTGGCTGGACACAGGCCACAATAATCGTACACAATAAGTGTTGCTCATTCAGTCACAATGCAGCCATATTCTCCCAATAGGCAGTGTGAGTCTTCAGCAGTACTACAAAATAATCAGTGTTTAGGTATTATAAACTGGGTACCCAATCACTGAGACATATTATATTAGTGAACGCTTCTGAAAATTGTGGTGTTCACAGATTGTAGGGAATTGAACTCATTATATGCAACCTGCATTATTCAAATATGGGACCCCATAGTTTGAAGACCACAGTTGAATTAGGTGAGGCTAAATGGAAATTCTACCTTAAATGAGATAGTAGGAACCCTGCTAAGTAACTCTCTCAGCTGGAAGTTACTTTTTCATATTCGCTATGTACTGTTGTCTCTGCTTATAACAACAGTCTCTGCTTAAACTCTGATGCTTTGTGCTTCCGTGCAGGATCTCAAAATACTTCACAAACATTAACTGAGTCTCACAATGGAACAGTGAGGTAGGTGAGCCAAGCTGTATTCTTCTATTCAGAGAGAATGTTCTTGTAGTCAAGCAGTGCTGAATTACCAACTGGCGATTCAGGCAGATGGCACCTCAGTAAAATTCCAGCCACTTTTCATTATGTACAGATTTGCAGATTGCATGGATGGTCTGGAGGATTTCCTTTTAGACTTACTAGGCCTCACTTCTTGCAAGAAGCAAGAAATACTGACCAGAGAGGATAAAAATGAACTGAAATTGCAAGGGAAATTTTTCAACATGTTCTTACAAGCTGGTAACTGTTCTTTAAAGTGGAAACACCACCACTGAAAATCACAGGCAGTAATTGGTTCCTCTGAGAGCTGTTCTTATATGTTCTTTTAACCAGTTTTCCCATAACTGGGAGTGACTGTATCCCCTCTTCTAATTTCTTCTAATTTATTACTCACAGGTTTAATATTTCACATTTCTTTGCATTAAATTGCATTCTCCACAGACTATCCCAGCTCACAGAAAGACCTAAATTCCTCTAAATCTGGTGGTATGGTTCCTTATTATTTGTTCAGTAACTTTGGTAACCATGATATATTGCTACCAATTACTTATTCATCATTATTAATGATAAAAATAAAATAATGTAAAGACTTTTGAGTGTCTTAAAAATGTAGCTAGAACCAATAGTTACCAAATAAAAACCCAGAGTACATTATACATTAAAAATAAAGGCCTAGACTTTCAAAAATGACCTTCAAAATGTAGGACATAAAGTTGCATCCACAAATTAAATGCAGACACAAAATTGCACCTGCAAATCAGCTACTTAGGCAAATAAATGGGTGCAAATGTAGGTGCCATTTCTTGAGCTGGCATTAAATTGCAGGCATTGATAATTGCACCTATATTATTGGAGGGGCCCATCTGAGGCCTGGCCCAAGTCTGACCCAAAGTATATTTTCAGTGCATACAGACAAAATTCACCACCCCAAACCCCATAAATAATTTGGCTTTTGCATCCCCAGACAAATACTAAAAAGGAAATAAAATGGTCTTTTCGTCAGAGGGATTCCAAAAATGAATGTACCGGAGAGTAGAATGTTCCAAAGCAGAAAGCTCCCAACAGAGAGCCTTGCATCCTGTCTTCTAGAAATTATATTGCGGGGGGGGGGGGGGGGGATAGTTACCAGTTTCAACATGACCAATCTCAGATACTGTAATGGGAAGAAAGTTAGGATTTGGTCCCTAAAGTAGACTGGTACTGTATTACTTAAGGTTTTTGAGAATATAAAGCTTTATGTACCCTTGCTGATCTAATAGAGCATAGGTGCCCCTGATTCTCTTGCTCTCTATAGGAAATCTGTGTCTTCCTAAAGGCCTAATTCAGCAATAGAGGTTAGTGGGGATTGAAGTCAATGCAATTTAAGCACATGCTTAAAATTAAGTATGTGCTAAAGTGCTGTGTTGAATCAGAGCACAAATGAAAGGTGCCTTTTAGTATTTACTATTGTAGTGGGATGGTCACCCGCTCCGGCCCAGAAAGGGTTAAAGCCAGCCCTGGGAGAGGGCTCAGGCTGGGAAGGAAAGCCTGGGCTGATCGGGGAAGGCAGTAATAGCTGGGGCCATGCCCCCATCAGGCCCAGCTGGTCCCTATAAGAGGCTGTGAGCCAGAAGCCCAAGCAGTCTCTCTGCATTCAGAGAGAGAAGGGCCTGGCTGCAGGGAGCTAGAGACAGGTTACCTGAGTGGAGCAGGGCTGGGGAAAGGCAGAGGAGCTGGGGAGCTCCAGCCTTGAAAGCCCCAGGCTGCAGCCTAGCATTAGGCCAACAGGTACTGGGGGTTGCAGAGGGCAGCCCAGGGGTAGGCACAGGCAGCAGGTCCAAACCCAACCTTGCCTGTGATGAGTGGTGTATACTGCAGTCTGCCCCAGGGAGTGGGGCTAGATGGTGACTGGCAGTAGCCTTACACTGAGGCGAGGTGGGGTTAGTGGGTGGGGGTTCCCCTGGGTGGGGAGACCCAGAGTGTGGGGGTACTGCCAGGGGGGCAGCAACCTGGAGAAAGGGACACTGGGGTCCTGGGAAGGACATGGGGGCCAGCAGTAAGGCGGATCACCAGCCTGCAGGGGGCACTCCAGGACGCTGGAAGAGCTAATTCCACGGGATGACCAGCAGGAGGTGAGTCCACTCTCTTACAACTATCTATGTTCTAATGACATTTGTTTTTGAAAAGATTAGTCTCTGACTACAGTCTCCATCAGCTCTTTACACTAGGTGACTCTGTAAAAGTCCTGATGTGTCCATTTATTTTAAGAATGGGGTGGAGGGTTTTTAGTTAAAAATATGATCTGAGAAAATATTCTGATGTAACATTTAATAGCCAAAATTGAATATCCACTCCATTTTATTTATGGCTCACATTTGGCCTTTCAAAGTCCTCGTTTCCAGAACCGCTTGCATTTTCTGCCCCATGAATTCTTAACGAGTTCCAGTTGAAAGTGCTATAGTTCCACATTTGGGTCATAACCCCCCCCCCCCCCCCCCTGAAAGATACCGTATGGCTTTCCCCAAACTACCATTTCTTCTTCCTGATATAACCTTTCTTTTCCCTTTGAAAATGTTGGCAAATATGCTAGCTGTCAAGCCAACCTGCTATGTTTTAAAATCCTTTTAATCCTCTTTATAGTAACAGAAACATTTGAGACTGATCTTTGAAGACTTGGTACAGTGAAGAACACCTGCAGCTTAACGTTCTGTGCTAACAAACACCCAGTGTGAGTCTAATGCCTTCTGGCATGTAAGAAAACTGTTGCAGAATACTGTTGTAATAATGAGTTCCTACCTTAACCTTAGACCCCTTACCTCTAGGTCTAAACCTGCTCCTTCTAATGACATACCACTCCGTTGACCCCCAAACAGCTCAATGCATCATGTAAGTGTCAATGGAAATGATTTACTGTAATATCTGAAAGTTGAAAGCATGGATATGTATTACTGTACATAGTTGTGGGTCTGTCTATGGTCAGCAAAGAAGTGTCTTTGTCATCCTAAGATACAGAGTAGAAAAAAAAAGCTTGGTTAACTTGAACAAAAAGCCCACATTTAAGATCCTGGCTTCCATATGCACTCATAAAAACTACATATTGCACAAGCAGAAACCTGGAACACCTGTGACTTTAAAGATCACTCTGGAAGACATGAACATGTTTGTGGTTGCAATGAATTTGGTAATAATTAGCTGTGCCAGGGAACTTTTTAATGCCTTTTTAGGAAACTACAATAAGAGTCATCAAATATTTCCTTAGGGTTCTCTATTCTCTTTCACCCTTCACCATTAATATTCTATCGCTGTATAGAAATAGAGCTGAGGTGAGTGAGGTAATACCTTTTATTGGACCAACTTGGTGAAACAGACAAACTTTTGAACTACACAGAGTTCTTTTTGAAGAAGAATGTGAAGAAGGCTTGACTTCGAAAGCCAACAGAAGTTGGTTCAATGAAATATATTACCTCATCCACCTTGTCTCTTCTCATGTCCTGGGACTAACACAGCTACAACAATGCTGCAAACAACAATGGAAGATATGTTTAAAATAGTATTTTTCTTTTGATTGGATTCTAGCCTACCAAGCTATGAACCTGCTAACGTGTTAGCCAGAAAACTCTGTTTTGATAAGAATATAGAGAGGTGGTGGCTGAACTTAATGAAAAGCAACAATGTGTATTGCAACATAAAACCACTCTTAAACAATGAAACACACTCAGCTAACATATAACCATTAAGTGTATGGTCTAGTGCCGAGCTACTCACAGAAGGATCAGTGGCCATTGAAGGGTCTGTGGAGACTTGAACCACTGCTATGGAGGTTAGAGCGGGGAACCTGAAAGTCCTACATTTCTACTTCTGCTTTGGTTTGCTGTATGATCAGCAAAAATCATTTAACTGCTCTGACACTCATCTCTAAATCAAGGATAATAATACTTCACAGAGATATGGTGAGGCTTAATTCATCATTAGTGTTTATAAAGTGCTTTGAGATCCTCAACTGAAAGGAACTATAGAAGTGCAAGGTATTATTGGCTATCACATGCTTATAGCATTGGTCCAGATCCTGAGTTGGGGTGAACTGGCATTGTGCCACTGACTTAAATGCTATTTAGACCAGCTGAGGATCTGACTCATTTTGTTTTGTGTATCACAGACAAGAGTGAAATTACTTATCCTAAAGGCATAAAGCACATGTATATACCGTAGGGCAGTAGTTCCCAAACTTGTTCTGCCGCTTATGCAGGGAAAGCCCCTGGCAGGCCGGGCCGGTTTGTTTACCTGCCGCGTCTGCAGGTTTCAGCTGATCGCAGCTCCCAGTGGCCACGATTCGCTGCTCCAGGCCAATGGGAGCTGCTGGAAGTGGCACGGGCCGAGGGACTTACTGGCCACCACTTCCAGCAGCTCCCATTGCCCTGGAGCAGCGAAACGTGGCCACTGGGAGCCGCAATCGGCTGAACCTGCGGACACGGCTGGTAAACAAACCATCCCGGCCCGCCAGGGGCTTTCCCTGAACAAGCTGCGGAACAAGTTTGGGAACCACTGCCTTAGAGCTTGCCTACACTTAAAATGCTGCATCAGTGTCACTATTCCCTCCACTTTACCCTCCTTATCTTTGAAAAATGTAAGCGTCAGATATAGCATGTGTTCAGACAGCTAACAGCTCACCCTGAGAATGAATTTTCATTACAGATTGAATTTCTCAAGAAATTATTTTTTCCACTGGGGAAAAAAGATAGAATGCTGCCTTTATTTGGCCTGACAGGGACCCAGTTCATCAATACATAATAATAATTTTATTGATAAAGACCCCACAGATAAGATGTTTCAAATATTTCTCTCTGGTGCAAAATTAATTCTGAACAGAAAAAGTTAGAAAGCTGAAAATAAAATGGTAAAATAGATCAATAGGCTAAATTCTGCTCCTATTTACACTTGTGTAAATTCAGAGTTATGCTGCTAATTTGGATTTATACTGGCCCTACATCTTCTCTCTTGTTCTTCTCTAAGAGAGAAACTTAATGCTGCAGGTTACTTTTCAGCCAAATGAATCCCCACCAAATCGATTTGCAGATGATAAAATTCAAGGCTAGTCTTATAATTTTTTGGGTACACCAAGAGGCATTTGCTCCTCCTATTACTGACACTAGTAACTCATTTCCAGGAAATAGGGCGGGTCTGCTCAATTTTGAACTTCTGAGATCTTCTGCCATTGGGTGTGGCCCTTTTTGGAGTGTCTCAAATTTCCAGTAGAAATGTTCAAAGATTATCCCTTTGGGATTTTCAGAGAATATCCTGTACAGTGTGCATCTGTGTGTCCATCCGTTGTAGTTTTCCAAACCTTCCAAGGTGGCCTGAATTCATTTTCTAAGGGAAGTAACATTTAGAGGAGTTTTTTACTTCTGTAATTTGTTTCACCAAGGGACAGATGTATTTCTTAATTAGGGCATGGGTACACTAGAGAGTTTACAGCGGCGGAACTGCAGCGATGCAGCTGTACTGTTGTAAGCTCTCTAATGTAGCTGCTCCAAGCTGATGGGAGAGAGCTCTTCTGTCAACTTAACTACTCCAGCCCCTGTGAGCAGTGGTAGCTATGTTGGTGGGAGAAGCTCTCCCACCAACATAGCGCTGTCCACACCGGAGCTTATGTCGGTGAAATGTATGTCACTCGGGGGTGGGAGGTGATTTTGCTGCATTGACTGAGACATAATAAAACCAAGTGATTGCTTGACGCTATGCAATATGTCAATGGCTCCATCACATCCCAAGATCCTTCCAGATAATGTAGCTTCCCATTTGTGCACCAGACCCCTGTTATTCCTTCCCCCCCTTGGATCTCAACCAGCCATTGTCCTTGTGCATCGAGGGTGAAATTAATTCCTGTATAGAGGGCCAGTACAAGGCCCTTGCACCACTGAAGTCCCACTTAACATCTCAAAATAGGATTTAAGAAGTGCATAGGTTTTTGCAAGCCCTCTATAAAAGGGTGAATTTTATCCTGAGAGACCTTCTGACTTGAAAAAAAACCCAGCTAAGTGCTTGCCAATATTGCAAAACCATGATGAGGTGATTTTCTGATGAACCAGATGTGAGCAACTGATTAGATATGTGGGAATAGAAATTTTCTGTGCCCAAACAACGGGAGTAGGGAGTGGATGGGAAAAGGTAAGAAAACAGCTCATTCTCTTCATCCCTGTCCTTTTATTCACCTCTTTCCCTGTCCCTTACTTTTAATCTCCCCCCCCCCCCCTTAACTTATTTTTTCTCTTTCTCTCTGAATTATCTTTGTTCTCTACCCTGCTTACAGCATCTGCTTAAGACTATGTCCTGGTAGAGCAGGATATAGCAGCCATTGCAGTACATATAGTTGGAAAAACAGGATTTTTCCTGCAAAAATTTACACTGGCAAAAGTTTCAAAATGGTAAAAGTGTGGAAGGTGGCTTTTGCTCCCCATTTTGACTGTTTTCCAACTGGCAAAACTTGGAAACAAGTCAGAAAATGGGGAAAAGCCCATGCTTTCAAAATAAAGATGTTCAAAAATTCCCCCCCAGAATCCCTCCTGAAATTTGGAAAAATTCATGGTTTTGGTTTTGAAAAAAATTAATAAAGCAAACATTTTTGTCAGAAACGTGAATTTTTCTATTACAAATTTAATTTCTGATTAAACCCTATTTTCCAATGAAAAGAGTTTTAATTGGAAATTTTTCAACCAATTATAACAGAACCAGCGAGCGTACACAACTGTTTGTGACAGGAAGAGAAGAAGAATACCACTTCCAGTGGCATGGGACTTCAGATGAACTGGGATGGTTGTAAGTAAAAATTCTAATGAGGGGGGGCATTGTAAGCCTTAGCTCTAAGGCTACATCTACACTTGCGGCTTCCCTGAGGATTTGTCCATGTACTGCTAGCACAGATACCCTGTACCCATGCTGAGTGTCCACATATGCTGAGGTGAGCTTGAGTACACTGTACACAGGCAAATACTCACATCCACACTACCCCTTTGCAGTACACGATAGCAGCACTGCCATTTCAGGGGCGGTCTCCTGATGTCCTGTGTGTCACCGGAGACACTCTGGGAACAGTCTTGGTGCGTGTTGCTGGTACCATACGCCACCTTCACGCATTTGGTGACAGCAGCTCCTGGTCATCTCTCCCTTCCGCCAAACTGCATTCGAAACGTGGAGCAAGATGATGTGGTTCTGCTTCTGCTTGCCGGACTAATATTCATGTGGTGCAGTATCGGATCCTGGATAGAATTGGTCCATAAAAATTTGAGACAGCAAAGATGACAGACCCAGAGACGGTATGAAAATGCACCATGGTCCCAAGGAACAGATGTGTTGAGTGCTGGGATTGCAACAGTACAACCATGGGTGGACCACTGCCTCTGGTCCTGGAGAACCAGCACAGTGTGATGGGACCACATCATCTTGGAAACCTGGGATGATGACCAGTGGTCGCAGAACTTCAGAATGAGAAAGCAGACCTTCATGGAGTTGTGCAGGCCATACTGGTGCAGAAGCAGGTGGCTATCACCCTACTGGTCAGTTGCAAACTAGTTTGCGGTTGGGAATTCAACTGTCAGGGCAGTAGTTGTTCAAGTTTGCCAGATCGTCAGTACTGTGATGTACCCCAGGGGGATTGCCGTAACTCAAGTCCCTGAATTGTGGGATTTCAGAGGATGGGATTTTCAAGCTACGCAGGGCCCATCAATGGAATACACCTCCCTATACTTTGCCCACCAAAAGGGGCCAGTAAATACATGAACTGAAAAGTTCATTGGTTCTCCAAGGCATAGTGAACCACAGAGGTCAGTTCAGGGACATGAATGTTGGACACATAGGTGCTCGGGAGGTCAAAGTTGTACCAAGGGGAAGGGGAGGGGAGGCAGGGGAGAGGAAAGGACTTTATTGCCCCAAAACAATGTGATTGTGTATGGCATTTCTGTGACATTTATTCTGGGGGACCCCTCATATCTGCTCCCACTGGAGCTCATGAAGCCAGACCCTGACATCACCAACCCAAGGAAAAGGGGATTCAACTGCAAACTGAGAATGGTGGTGGAATGCCCTTTGGGCAGCTGAACGTCCATTAATTATGCCTCTGGACCTGTCTAGATGCCAGTGTGGCCAATGTGGTTTGGACTTTTGTGGCGTGCTGTGCCTTGCACAATGTATGTGAGGCCAAAAGGGAATACTTCCACAGCAAGTGTGCACCGGACAGATCTGTTTTTCAAAGCCTATACAGGCAGCCTGGTCCCACCCAGGTGCACACAGCTCCTGATTTCCAGCAAAAGGAACAGCGGGGAGGCAGATAATGACTTTTGACAGTGCCAAGGGACACTATTGTGACACTGCAGTGGTGCAGAGGATTGCTGCATACTTATTTCCGAGACACCTTGGTGGGTTTCGATCCCCTGCAGTTGATGTTAATGTACTAATTGAAAGCAGACAATTTGTGGGTGGGGCTCAAGGTTAAAACCTTTGCCTGTGATTTTTGTGTCGAGGACAGTTTTTAACACCCTTTCGGGGCATAATTTCACCAGGTTTTTGTCATACCTTAACTGCTCTATCTTGGGTTGCTTTATGGGGAGTGCTTAAGCACTGTTAAAGTAACTTTTAACAATTCTGTAAGGTTTCGGGAGGCACTTCATACATTCCTTCCTCCCAACGTTTTCTAACACCATTGCTCAGAGTACTTATCAGTTGCTATGAATGAGTATTCCCATGATTTCCAGTGGTGCATGTCTGGTGGGGAGGGGGGTCATAAAAGCACTGCTTAGTGTCATAACTCCACTGTTAATGTGTGGTGTGGTTTTTTTTTTTTTGTTTTTTTTTCCCCTATTGTCTGTATTATCACTTGAATAGTTAACAAAGCCAGAGCTGGACAAAAACTAAACAGACATGTCACAGGGACTGCTTGTTAATAACCTGTTATAGCTTCCACAAAGTGCTTTACGGTGTTTAATAGGATTTTAATCAAATCATTGATTTACAGCTGTGTGTTGCTCCGGGACCATGTCAGGGTGGAGATGAGGTGTAGCGTGGTGGAGCAGAGGCATGTAGCACTGAAAGAAGAGGGGATACTCTCAGAGAGGGTAGGGGGATCCATTGTAAAACTTATCAGCATCAGATTCTGGTTCCTGCGGCGGCTCTGGGTCCTGAGGATCTTCAAGGGGAGCTTCCTCAACCAGGTCCACTGGATAAAGGTGCAGAATTACATGCTCCTGTTCCTCCCTGGTTTCTTCCAGGACTTCCTCTGAGGTCCCTGCTGCCTCCTTGCCCTGCCCCCATTGGCATCCCATCATATGATGAGGAGGGGGTCATGAGTCATTTCAGTCTCCATACTTGAAGCTGTGGAGCGCACCTGGTCCAGTTCATCATAGCATGGGCGTGTGATACATCCCCTTCCAGAGCGACTGATGGAGTCTTTCACCCTTTGGTACAGGAGGCTCCTGGCCCTGGGACGGATTCTGGTGAATGTCAACCTTTTCCAACCACCAAGAAATCTCCCCATAGAGGTGAGTGTTCCTGTTAACCCAGGTAAAGTTGTGGAGGATGGCATACTCTGAATAAACATTGATCAACACCTGTGTGTGCTCCAGAGACCAAGCCGCTGCTCTCAGGCCATGATCCATGATCACCTGTACTGATCAATATATTTAACAGAAAACTCTTCTGAAGTGTCCAGCACAGGTCACTACTACCATGGGCCAGGGATGGGTCAGGGACCTTTATACCTTGAGTAAGGCAGCAAAGGGATCAATGCATTGTGGGAATAGCCCTGGAGGCCTATTGATACCCATGACCTGATACATGATATTGATACACATCCCCTGCCCCCATCCACACTGCACTGTAGATTGGATATGGGGCCATGCCACAGCGGAGGCATGTACATAGGCACACCCCTCATGCCTGCTAGCCTTTGCACACTAGACTGTCAGCAACGTGCTTTCAGGGTTTCAGATGTGGAAAATGTGGGAGGGGGATGGACATCAGGGCACAACAATGCACATGTAATGGTGTACAGGCTCATTAAGGGTAATGTTGGAAGTGCACTTCAGTGCTAAACTGTGACTGACAGTCTGTTCAATGATATCTTACTGGTCTTCTTGCTTTGGAGCTCTCTGCAGGAATGTACACATACGGTTTTCTTTTAGGGGCAGTTTTAACAGTGCCCCTCAGTGCTGAGCTCTTGCCACTGGGCAATGAAGTGAAGTTGTGCACTATAAATCCTGGGTCACTGGAGCTGCTGTTGGTTCCATTGTATCAAAGAGCTATTTTATTAAACCAGCATCTGTTGCGGGCAGCTAGAAATGGGATGAAGCTGAATTTATTTCACTGATTTTATTTCTCATCTTTTCTCATTGAAGCAGTGTCTCAATGCAGAGCTTCCATTGCAGGGAAATAAAATAGCAAGCAAAAAAAGCAAGAATATGTTAATCAGAGCTTGTATTAATTTTTAAAATATACATAAAAGTGGAGGTTGTTTTGTCTAGTACCTAGGTCACTAGAGTGGGAGTCAGAGGACCTGGATTCTGTTCCTGGGTTTGCCAATGCCCTGTTATAAAACTTTAGGCACACCGAGCTGTGACTCTGCCTCAGGATCCCCATCTGTAAAATGGGGATAATGGTTTTGTAAAGCACCTTGAGATCTCTGGATATAAAAAGTGCTCTATAAGAGATTACTACTACTACTACTACTTCTACTACTACTACTGCGAAAGAGAAAAATAAAATATGTAGCAGCGCATTAATTCTCTTCTCAGGAGCTTCACAAGAACTAAGCTAAATACATGCTTAAATATTCTGTAAGCTGGATAAGAAAAGGAAGTGGAACTTAGTTACATGCTTTTTTGACCTTCTTTCAGGCATCTGAGGACTGGTCTCCAAGAAAGGTATGTGAACAAACAGAAACCCACAGATAAACCCAGTGCTTCTGTATTTGTATGAATTCCAAAAACAAACTCGCACATGAACTCAAAGCTAAGTGAAGAAGATTTTTGAGTTTCGCCAGTGAGCAAATCGTTTCACCAGCTATTACACTTTACTCTGCCAGGACAACATTAACTCTAATAGTTTTACATGTTACAACATAGGAGGCACCAGGGCCAAAATAAAGCCTGCTGTACATATTCCGTACTGTGAAATCTTAAGACAGAGGCTCAAGGGAGCAGTTGCAGTTCTTTTCTATGAAAGCAAACGTAAAAGAAAACTCTTTGGATCCTTTTCCTGCCACACACGGATACATATACAAAGAAAATACAGCAAGGTATTTATTCATCTTTAGAAAAAATATTTAGTGCTTGTGAAAGGTGCTGCATTTAAACATCCCTGGAGCCTAAACATAACTGGTGTGTCATGGGCACTGGCAGTGCCAGCTTCACCACTCTGTTCCCTGTTAATGTACTTCCCAGCTTTGGTGGACAGATCACCCTAGGGGATGTAAAAGTGGATCAGTTTCTGTGCCCATTCAGTACTGCTGATTAATTTTTGCCAATAAGTGTCAGATGCTTGGTGGTTTGTGATTTGGTCATTAGGAATTTCCTGTTCTGCTTAGTTTCCAGGGCTCTCAGTCCACCATCTTTGCCCTAAGACCAACAAACTCCTTACGTATGTGCCACCAAAAGGCCATGGATGATCCATGTTCATTCTTAATCTTAACCACTTGATCAGCATGCAATACTCCTGTAGGGGCTCCATTGGTATGTGAGAGAATAGGCTTCTGTCTGGGAGTTCTCCATGAAGAAATGTGGAGTCCACTCCTCAGCTTGGTCTGAAATAGCACAAATTTGCTGAGACACTGCCAATTTGGAGGGAACACTGCAAAGATCATCTGTGTGGGAAGGCAGTGGGGGTGACTAAGGATGGGGTTGTGGGGAGATGGAAGTGGGGGGATTTTCATTTGGTGTGTAGACTTTTATTTGGGGAATCAGGTTTTGCAGGAACCAAAGTGGGGCCATATCCATTTTGTAGACTGTTATCTTTATGTTCAGAGAAAGGTGGCTGGTTTTCCTTGGTGGTCAGCCATCATTTTTCTTTTCAAATTAGATGAGATGATCTGATAGAAAAGAGGTATAATTTAGACTCTGGAGTGGGTGCCTAAAGGATTTGGGAAGGGTGGACTGAGTTGGTATTTGATCAGTGACAGCAAATGTGTAACGAAAATAAAAAAGCATGGGTGAGCCGTTGACTGGCCCTGATTCTCTGTTGATCATATGGAGTCATTTCCATCACAGCAAACTGGATGTAAAACACTATGTAAATGACGCTACCAGCTGCAGTGTAATAGAGAATCAGGCCCAAGCTCCCAGCATACCCCAGTCCCACCTGTCAAAATGGAGGATGACTTTTGGTCTCTGCAGCCACACTCCACAATGACAGCTACCAGAGATAGGCACGTCAGATATAAAAACATGTGCAGGCAGAGGGAGAAGGATCGAGGCACTGCACAAAACTCAACAACTATTTGAATTTTCAAATTAATGCAGTTCAACTGCTCTCTTCCGTGCTGTTCACTTTCCACATGTATTCTAGTGAATGAGCTTTACTGGCATGAAAACTCACAAAAAGCAAATTTTAGAGATTAAGTTCTCATGTATTCTTCAAAAGCAGATTTCAAACTGAAGAACTGAACTTTAATGTGAACTTTACCCGTGGTTAAGCAATTCGAACTCCAGGCTGTCCTTGGTAAGTTATATCAGCCATCCCATCAGGGAACAGAAATAGTGCCGTGTAACTAAACAACTCAGACCAAATTTAGAATCTTCATACCGACTATTTTCAACCAATATCCAAAAAATTTTCACTAAAGACATTTGCAAATATTAAAAACCCATATACATGTGCGAATTTTGCCATTTATTTACAGTTAATTTGTGAATCAAAAGCAAATTCCATCTGATAGATGGTTATTAGTTTCCCCAGCTTTAACAAAGAATCCCTTCAATCATCAGTACTGGTCTATTGTGTTAGGTGTTCTCCAGTTCCACAAGAAATGGATATATGGCCAAGAGGTAAAATTTTGAAACCAGATCTGAATGTCCCCCGGGTTTCTGGGCGCAACATATCCAGTGTTTCAGGCCCTTCTTGAATAAGAACATTAAAAAAGAAGCCCTACCATAAATATAAAAAGACATCAAAAAACATAAATAATATATTAAAGTGATGTAAGAGGTCTCCCCTAAACCTACAACTATGAGAAAATCAGAGTTAAAGGCAGTGAAATCCCAGCTCTGATAATGACTTGCTGTGTGGTCTTGGACATGTCACAAAGGGCCATAAGTGAATGTCTTACTCACACTGGTAAGTAGTTTGAAAATGGCTCTTCTGTGGAACTACGTGTGTGAGGGCTGGTCTACACTACCGCAGTAAATCGATCTAACTTACACAACTTCAGTTACATTTATCCATGTGTGAAGCAGCGATTATAATACTTATCTCAGTACCAAGGGAGTTGTTAGGAATGATATTTGTAAGGCACTCTGAAAATGTCAAGTGCAATGTAAGTGCTATGCTGTAGTAGCAGAGGTATTTAAAGTTAAGTCTCCCTCCCAACTCACCCTTTGTTCTTAACTCCATTTTCTCCAACCTCCTTGTAGTTGCTGTACACATGATATGGTACAGAACTCTATTTTCTACAGAAAGGGAATAAATGCAAAGCAAAGTATGTTGGTGAAGAATCTTAGTTTTAATTCTGAACTTCCTATTGTTAGCTTAAAACGTGTTGTCTTCAGAGCTGCTACACTATGGCTTTTCATATTCAGGCCTAACTACTGAATAATGTTTATTTCATCTCTTGACTTTAAATTCACACACTCTGCCCCAGACTCTGATCTCATCTATACTGGTATAAAGCAAGAGTAACTCCAATGAGACCATGACGTTGCCTTGGTGTAAGCATGGTGAGAGATGATAGGATCATTTCTCTAGTAGTACTTGTGTCTTTATTAAAGATTAAAGTACATACTATTATAACTTGTATTTTTGTTTTTACTGCTGTGTTAGCAAGAGAGCAGCCTGCCACAAGCCACAGGTATTGCTCTACAAATCTGTGTGTGTGTGTACTAGGAAGTCCCATGGATATCTCCATCACACAGCACAATTATTAAATACCGTAAGTCCAACTGTAGTACACTTCACATACTGAGTCCAAATCTTTTCCATATATTTGGCAATGTCTGCCTTAGTCCATAACATTTTGCTCCACCTTTCTTGTTTCCCTATTACTTTTAATGCTAGCCAGCTGCTCGTGGTCAGCCTTGAAAACTGTAACTAAAGTAGCATTTCTGTGAAGCTAATTCCCTTAGTATATATTCTCCACATTACTGGTGTATTCCCTGCATTTCTCGACATTCAAATATGTCTTCACTTTTATAGTCACGTGAAAAATTTAGTTAGACTTGAAGAAAAAACCCTGGCCCCAACAGGCCCCCGGACCTTGGGGAAGTTTAGACCCAGATTGGATCTGAAACATGTGAATCAGTCTCATTGCTGCTAATAAAAATCTGTTCCTCTATGAAAACGTATGTACTGTAATGTACAGTAGGTATGGCTCAGCAATGCAAATCAAGACTGTCTCTCTAATAATGATTCAGAAATGCAAGTTCCATATTAGTCATTAAATATAATGTCTAGAAGGGATGAGATTCTATGCTGCAGAACTCACAAATCAGGGTCAGCATAAGGTGGCTTTAAGCTACCTTTGAATACTCCTGATCCTGGGCTGCTTCAAGGGCTGCAGAGGCCCTGGTCCTGGGATCATTTAGAGAGGCTCCTGGGGGGCTAAGTTAAAGCAGCTTTCTGGACCTGCCCCATGGGCTGCCAGGCTGCCTAGAATCTCCACAGCATTGCTTACTGTGGTACAGCACACCACCTACACCAGCTCATATGAGGGGTCTTCAGAAGGCAGTGTTATAGCTGTCTACTGCAGTGCCTGTGCCAGGTGAATTCTTTCCCAGATGGAACCAGACACTGCTCTGGCTCTTTTACTCAGCGTAAAGGGGCCATGATCTCACCCCAAGTCTGCAGAAAGGGTTTTTTAAAGTTAGGTACCTGAACTTCCACTAACTTTGTAGGAGGTGCTTAGAACTTTGCAGGATCAGGTCCACGTGGATATATAAGTATGTTGGTAACATCACAGTATCAGAGTACTGGATTTCCTTGAAAAGCAGCATTTTAAAAAAATCTAGTTTGTTTTGGTCCTACATGATTTGCATAATATTATATGCTAAGAGGTTGCATTTCCACAGAAATCAATTATTATCATTATTCAGTTTGCACACAGTCCTGCTGCCTCTGCAGCGATATTAGCTGAGCTAGAGGCTGTCAGTTGAACTTTATTCAGCAGAAGTATTCATAGAATGATAGAAGATTAGGGTTGGAAGAGACCTCAGGAGGTCATCTAGTCCAACCCCCTGCTCAAAGCAGGATCAACACCAACTAAACCATCCCAGCCAGGGCTTTGTCAAGCCAGGCCTTAAAAACCTCTAAGGATGGAGATTCCACCACCTCCCTAGGTAACCCATTCCAGTGCTTCATCCTCCTCCTTGTGAAATAGTGTTTCCTAATAAGCAACCTAGACCTCCCCCACTGCAACTTGAGACCATTGCTTCTTGTTCTGTCATCTGCCACCACTGAGAACAGCCAAGCTCCATCCTCTTTGGAACCCCCTTTCAGGTAGTTGAAGGCTGCTATCAAGTCCCCCCTCACTCTTCTCCTCTGCAGATTAAACAAGCCCAGTTCCCTCAGCTTCTCCTCATAAGTCATGTGCACCAGCCCCCTGATCATTTTTGTTGCCCTCTGCAGGACTCTCTCCAATTTGTCCACATCCTTCTGTATTGGGAGGCCCAAAACTGGACACAATACTCCAGATGTGGCCTCTCCAGTGCTGAATAGAGGAGAGGGGAATAATCGCTTCCCTCAATGTGCTGGAAATGCTCCTACTAATGCAGCCCAACGTGCCATTAGCCTTCTTGCAACAAAGGCAAACCGTTGACTCAAATCCAGCTTCTCATGCACTGTAATCCCCAGGTCTTTTTCTGCAGAACTGCTGCTTAGCCAGTTGATCCCCAGCCTGTAGCAGTGCATGGGATTCTTCCGTCCTAAGTGAAGGACTCTGCAGTTGTCCCTATTGAACCTCATCAGATTTGTTTTGGCCCAATCCTCCAATTTGTCTAGGTCACTCTGGACCCTATTCCTACCCTACAGCATATCTACCTCTGGCGCATGTTTACCTGGAGTGTGCCAGGCTGCAGCCCCTATTCCGGCTCCTCACAGATATTTTGTTAAGAGTTTGGTTGCACTTTTCCTCTCACCTTTTTATTTATGCACTCCCTATCCATCACCCCACAAAGTCATGGGACCTCCTGGTCAACCTCCTCCTGGCCCTAGCAAACCGGCCGTCTATAAAACCAGAGTGAGGAGGTTGGCCGATGGAGTCTCCTGTGACTGTGGGGCCTATTTCCGGTCCTCCGTTCGTTCACGTATCCGGGCAGAGTTCCTCTGGGCGGCGTCCAATAGGCTCCCTTGATGCCTTCGAGGAGCAGTGGGCGCTGTCCGAGGTTCTCTGCTCGGTGTCCCCGTCTGGTTCACTTTGTTTGACCCTTTGACCTCACTCCTGTCCCTGTTCTTTTATTAGTTGTCCCCCGTAATTTTTTGGTCTCCAGGTCCTGTGGACCCCCCCCCTTAGGCTGGGGGGAATCCTTTAGCCCGCCCACTTCCTGGATCCCAATAGAAGCATGTCTACCTCTGCCCCCAGCTTAGTGTCATCTGTGAACTTGCTGAGAGTGCAGTCCATCCCATCATCCAGATCATTAATGAAGCGGTTTGAACAAAACCGGCCCCAGGACTGACTCCTGGGGCATTTTGCTTGATACTGGCTTCGAACTAAACATCGAGCCTTTGATCACTACCAGTTGAGCCCGACAATCTAACTAGCTTTTTATCCACCTTAAAGTCCATTCATCCAATCCATAGTTTTTTAACTTGCTGGCAAGAATACTGTGGGAGACCATATCAAAAGCTTTGCTAAAGTCAAGATATATCGTCATCACTGGTTTCCTCATATCCACAGAGCTAGTTATCTCATCATAGAAGGCAATCAGGTTGGTCAGGGATGACTTGCCCTTGGTGAATCCATGTTGACTGTTCCTGATCACCTTCCTCTCCTCCAAGTGCTTCAAAATGGTTTCCTTTAGGACCTGCTCCATGATTTTTCCAGGGGCTGAGGTGAGGCTGACCGGTCTGTAGTTCACCAGGTTCTCCTTCTTCCCTTTTTTAAAGATGGCATTATAATTGCCTTTTTCACCCCTCTGTGCTTGATTAATGTGAAATGGTTCCCTGATTTTTACTATAAATCTGGAGAGAGAAAATTTCCCCTCTTTCTCTCCATTGAAAACCTCAAAATCATGGTGAATAAGTTCTCCACCCCCTACTGTGTCCTTGAGGAGGCAGAGAGGTGAGTCAGCCCAATGCATTCTTTGCACGGACTGAACTCCTGGCTGCAAAACAGCAATGTAACAAAAAGGGGGGAAATATTGAAAGCCCGTTTCCAAAAGACAAATCAATTTCCTACAAACTCACCTACCTCATGCTCATTGTTTTTGGCCCCCAGTTCAGCAAAACACTTAAGCACATGTCAAGCTTTAAGCCTATGAATAATCTCATTGATCTTAATGAGTTTACATGTGTGCTTAAAATTCAGAACTCGTTTAAGTGGTTTGCTGAACCAGTTTTCAAATGCCTCCTCTATCAGCAGCATATGAATGCTTTTTACCAGTATCCGTGGAATTAAGGTTAAGCCACTGCCTGTGTTAGGCCTGGCTATGAAAAGGAGCTTCTCAAGCACATGCTAGGGCAGCAGCTCTACCACAACTGTACATAGTGAAACAAGCTATTCACCATTGGCCCATGCAAGGAGAAGTAGGCTCATGACCCTGCCCTTATCCTGTGCTTCCTCACTCCTGGGAGACTGTAATTGTGGCTGGCTCCCAGGGGCTGGCCAGATGGAATTTCTTGTTCCTTTTTGCCCTGTACGTGGCCAGACATTCACATATCATGATGATTGATGCAGTATAAGAACTAGAACAGAACAGGCACAAGCTAGCTTTAAAATATTTAACTACTTTTTTGTTTCAATATTTAAGAGAGATTACCTCAGTGATTTAAGCAGGGAAAAATGCCGGCTAATCCCTATGGCAGAGGAAATTGTATGAAAGTGGTCATAATGGGGTTAACTGGGTTACCCAGCATATTATGGGATGGAGATATGCTCCACCCATTCTTACTTCCTGTTGCATAAATGGAAGTTTTACACACACACACACACACACACACACACACACACACACACACACACACACACACACAGTATTATGCCATTGAATAAAGCAGCAAGTTCCTTGTGAGCTGACTTTGTTTTTGTTGCACCTTTAAAGCAAAATATTAATTTAATATGAGGAAGATATTTGGATAGTACTGAAAAGTGACCTAAGAGCTAGCAAATTAGATGTCAGCTTTCCATCTGGTAAACAGTCCCACACAATAGGGGGTGCATTTATAGACAGGTCAGGTCAAAGACCAGAAAATGAACGTGTCTCTCTTTATATGGCAGTGGAATCACTGTACTGAGAGTACTATTGCTATTTCTTTGCATTGAAAAGATATCAGAGAAAATTAACACAAATGAACGAAGGGCTGGAGGAACTAGTTTATAAGAGTCAAATGATTAAATATGCATTAAATGAATGCTACAGGTTCAATGGACAGCCACTGAGTGTAGACCAGTTAGAGTCTAGTTTTGTTTAGCCTACATGAACGGATCCCAGCAAAGTTTACATACCCCTAATTCATGAGGTAAATTTGTCCCAATACAGGGGAGCCCTCTCCACAGAACTAAGAAGGTTCATAATAGAGCTTGTTTTCATTAACGTTTTTAATGAAAAACTTTGACTTGGTTAAAAATACTGAAAACCCCCAAACTGATTCTCTCTCCCCAAGTTGTCAGCAATGAAGACCCCAACATTTTGGTAGACCACTGCTGAAAAATGAAATTTTTCAGTTTTTGACTGAAATTTTGGATTTTTTCAGTTTTTGATTTTCTAATGAAAAACCAAAAGTTTTCCAGGAAAACAGACATTCCATGAAAATTTTCCATCAAAGAATTTCAGTGGAAATTTTTTGACCTATCTTAGTCCAGAACTGTACATCAAGGTGTTCTCCCACTGGTCCAGGTCCAGGAAGCCTATATGAGGCATAAGCGGTGCACAGGGTCTTGTGCAGTCTCCATGCCTGGGGTGAATTTAATCCTCATGAACAGTCTTTAGCATATAGTTCTTTTTCTATTTGCTCTCTTCTTCAGTAGGACAGGGTCTTAAGGGAAGAGAAAACTTTGTCTACAAATGTAATATGAAAAAGTAATTCATTCTTCATTTTCATATTTTAGTTATGCAAGCATTTGGTGATCAACACAACACAACCTTGAATGATTGCCAGCTTGTATTTTCCTCATAAACTATACAGTACTTCTTTCTTTCCCAAGATCTGAATTATATATTTATTTTTGCATCATCCAAGTCTGTGACTGGTTTGAAGTTCCGCTGCTAACTATGCTGTGAGCCATGATCTGTCACTGGGACTTAAAGGCTGGATCCTTCGCGGACTTATTGGATCACCTTGAATGTTCGGGTGACATTTATTTGGCTTACCTTTCACTGTGAATAGTTTGTCTTTTCTACACAATATTTGAGAATAAAGTTCTATGTAAATGGGTCCCACATCCTATGTACTGTTCCATTTTACTCTAACCTGCATTATGAATTCAGGGTTTCTCTACCATACACCATATCTCAGTTTCTTTGCATTGTGTAAGAATCCAAAATTTGCTATGAGAATAGGATTTTGAATTCACTGAGCACAAACATTCCTTTGATGTGTGCAGTTTTTTTGTTTTTCAAAATAAAAGACTGCCTGCTCCTTTGAATATCAGCTAAAGAATCTATTGCATTCCCTTTTTACCCATTACAAAGGTAAGAAATAACCCATCTAAGTTTATGCCTCTTTGTTTTTCACCTGATCTTTGTCACTGCATATTCTTCTGCTTCATCTGTGTTGTAATGAAATGGCTATTTTGAGAACATTGTCTTCTGTTGGATGGAATCAAACTATTCAGCTGTGGGTCATAGACCCCGTGGAGCTAAAATCTTAAGTAAAATCTCCTTTAGCTCAAGCAGGTAGGGCTCTTGTGCTTTTGGAACAGGAGAAGTGGCCAAGGAAAGTGGTCAGAGGTCCATCAGTTTAGACGTTTAAATATATATTAGGCAAAGTATTAGAAAACATGCTCTGGGGGGTGATTTAAAGAGGAGACTAAGTGTCCATATGTCTTTCCCACATCTAACTTTCCTGGGCCAGTTTCTCTGCTGGTGTAAACTGGTACAGCATTATTGACTTCAATGGAACTGAATCAGTTTATGCCAGCAGAGAAGTTAGCCCAATGATTTCTATAACTGCAGGGCAGTATGGGGGCTGAAGAAACTATAAAGGAAAGAGAAGGGAAGTGTATTTCCGATATTATTTCTTACATATATAGAGACTGTTAGGCCATAAGGACATACAATCCATTGCCTAATGCAAAAGGCAGCCTCAAAGTAGAGACCTTAATTTTCAGACTCTTTCTGCAACAACCATTTCAATTCAAAACTGAAGGTTGTAACCTATGTTCTGATTAAATTTGCACTTGACCTACTAATTACATAAGTTATCACAGGATACACTGCTCACTAATAGGAAATAATAAATAACCATAGCAATGCCAAACTGTTTCCTGTGCTGTTAATTGCACAAGAGGAACCACTTCCAGTGAAAGGAAATGATATATTCAAAGAGCATTAATGTTTTTGGCCTAATTGAGAACATGATTAGCTTAGCTGTGTCAGGAAACAAGGTACACATCTCCTAGAGGAAATGGGGAAAGGACTGTAGGAATACTTCTAAGGTGGAGTTCTCAAACTATGAACAAACAGAATTAGTTAGCTAATAGGATTTTCCTAGCTGACCTAGCAGATTTCTGTACAGATTGGAAGAGATATGCAGAAATACTGACTGGGTTCTAAGATGAAAATACAGATAAATAATATAGGTGATTATTTTTAAAACAAGAACATAATGAGAGTCACTAAGGGCAAGGAACAGAATCATTGGAGCAAATTTTGCTCTTGGTTACAACACAGCAGTGCCTGATGTAGCAAAGAACAGAATTTGGCCTAACGTTTCTGCACTCAGGACAAATCCTGTCTCCAGTATATACTTCAAGCAGCCAAGGGACTTCCTTGAGGAGTTGAGCTGGGAAATTCTCCAAGGCTTTGGAGTCGGAAAGTGAGGCTAAGTAGACCTGCCTAAGAATGATTCCACCAGATTTGCCCTTGTCTAACGCTCCTTGCTCTGTGCAGGGGAAAAAGATGACCTGGTTCTCCAAGCATGCTTCCAGTTTTGAGAGGTTACATTGAAATCAGGATTTTGTCCTGCAGAAAAGGGGAGAGAGCCTGGAAGGACTAGGAAAGGGAAAGCCCTCCACCAGCCAATAACACAGGCTCTTTACTCATTCCTTTCTTATGCTCCTCCTGGCATGCATTCTCCCAACCCATCATCTTGTTTAGTCTCCAGAAGAGAAGAATGAGGGGGGATTTGATAGCAGCCTTCAACTACCTGAAGGGGGGTTCCAAAGAGGATGGAGCTCGGCTGTTCTCAGTGGTGGCAGATGACAGAACAAGGAGCAATGGTCTCAAGTTGCGGTGGGGGAAGTCCAGGTTGGATATCAGGAAAAACTATTTCACTAGGAGGGTGGTGAAACACTGGAATGCGTTACCTAGGGAGGTGGTGGAGTCTCCTTCCTTGGAGGTTTTTAAGGCCCGGCTTGACAAAGCCCTGGCTGGGATGATTTAGCTGGGAATTGGTCCTGCTTTGAGCAGGGGGTTGGACTAGATGACCTCTTGAGGTCCCTTCCAACTCTGATATTCTATGATTCTATGATTCTATGATCTTTCTTTATCATTTCCTAACATATACCCCACAAGCCATCTGTAAGGTAGCAGACTCACCACAAGTGCACCCTCTTGTGCAATGCTGCAAGGGGTCCTCATCTCTGGCACTCTCTGCAGGCAACTTGTCTTTGCACATCACTGGCCTTTAGGCTCTTCTGTGGCCCAGCCCTCCAGCCAAGTCACACAGATGTTCCAAATCCTTTCCAGGGTAATAAAAGTCCAACTGAAAATGCAAGTAAACCACTAAGCTCATAAGTCTTCCACCTCTCCACTGAAGTGCTTGTAGTGTACATCTACACTGAAATTAAAAACTCACAGCTGGCCTGTGCCAGCTGACTTGGGCTTGTGAGGCTCAGGTTAAGGGGCTGTTTAATTGTGGTGTAGACATTCAGGCTCAGACTGGAGCCTGGGCCAGGCAGGAGGGTCCCCGAGCTTGGGCTGCAGCCTGAGTCCAAACATCTACACCACAATTAAACAGCCCCTTAGCCCAGGGGTTCTCAAACTGGGTTGCGAGGGTATTACATTGGGGTCGCGAGCCCTCAGCCTCCACCCCCAAACTGCTGCTTTGCCTCCAGCATTTATAATAGTGTTATCTATCTATTTATCTATCTAACTAATGTTTTTAATTTATAAGGGGGAGGATCGCACTCAGAAGCTGTCTGTGTGAAAGAGGTCACCAGTACAAAAGTTTGAGAACCACTGCCTTAGCCAAGCCAGCTGCATGGGCCAGTTGTGGGTATCTTGCAGTGTAGACACACCCTTACTGGCTCTACCTCAGGCACTCCCCACCCACAGGAGCCTAACCCGCTTCTCCAGAATTCCTCTTCTGTTGCTTCTTGTGTATCAGGTTTCCCACCACTGCCTCCCCACCCCGGTAGTTTCTCCTGGGATTCTCCCTGAGCTTTTAGGCCCCAGTTTAGATCCCTCCACAGGTGCCTACCATGCTCCTGAAGGTTCCTGCCTGAAGAAAAATCCTGCCTTCTTGACAACCTCTTCTCTACTGAGCTCCCGCAGAAGCCTTATAAGGCCCAGGTATCTAATGGTTCCTTACCTAACTCTGCCCCATCTGGCCAGGACAAAATGAGTCCATCACCCCAAACATGCAGAGCATGATCCAACTGGTTTTTTTCCCCTTTCACTAGCAGGTAATGGGGATTCAATCCATCTCACCCTCCCTTCCAGATGTCAAACTTTTTCAGTCCTTCCTCTGTGCATTACTTTCAGATCTAACCTCCTGTTTCCAGCAGCCACACCATGCCATGCCTCGCCACACCACACCACATGTTCACACTCACACAAACACCCCAAACAAACACCTAAGAAAGGCTACCAAGGTTTGGCTTCCAAACTCGGATCCCACGCCGAATCAGCGTTGGAAGACTCGTGTGAACACTCACTCAGGGCCTGTTTCACTTATTTCTTCCCCTGCTTTAATTTAGGAGTAACTTTGCTAAAATGAATGGAATTACCCTGGTGGGAAATTGATATGAATGAGGGGTGCGTCAAGTCCATCCTTTTTAACTTTGTTCAAGTGAAATGTGGTTTGTTTGCTTTTTTAAAATGAAATGGAGTTTCAAGGGTGTGTTCTTGCCTAGATATCACATGAACATTGCCAATAACAATAATTATGTGGGTACATCAACTAGAACACACAGACTCCTTAGAATTTGTATCATTACTCTACCAAGTATTGAGATAGATCTGAATAGCAATAAAATAACTCAACATATTAGTTTGCAAAGATTGCAAATGGGGATTCAGGAAACATTACACCGGATGGAAAATGTAACTGAGCAGCTGACAATTTCATTTAGTTTATACAAGGGTAAGTAAAATCTCATAATGTATGGGCTCCTTCTGGCGCTTAGCACAGCAATCCTGGACCCACTGTATTATGCCTATCATCAAGTTCGTTCATCTAACAGCACAAAGTGGAACACCCTGATCCTCCTTATCCTTGTTACTCACTTTAAGTAAATAATATCTCTTAGGAGACCAATGATTCATATGCTACAACCAAAGAAAGGGTCAAGCTGTGAACCGGTCTTCTGCCAGTGATAGGTAAAGTCAGGGAGTGAAGATGAAGGAGGGATTTGTCAGGCTATTACCATTGCTTGACTTTTTAATTGCCTGTAAAAGTTCCTAAAGCAGTGGAACCAGTTCTAACAATACAGTGCTTTCTGATTGTTCAGCTTTCTTTCAAGACTGCTCCGCACAGCTGTTCTCCTTCTTTCCCTATTTAAGATAAGAGATCTTTAGGAATCATTTCTCCCATGAGGAGCTAGGAGAAGCTTGTGTTTTTTTTGACAACATATTTGTCTTTCTATCATAAAGATTTAACATGTTTAGAATGAAAGCTCCATCATTTCCTCAATTTTAATATCTGCTTGCCTAGTATGTCATCCAACATGAGTACTCAGTGTGATAGATATGGCAATTTCCTGCAATATCTTTGAAAACGTTATTTGAATTAAGTGTAAGTATCTTTGGGATCCATAGCACTACATGAAAAGTTTATGTATTATTGTGGGCTAGAATTATATGTAACCTTTCTAGGGAGGAGATGTGATATAAGGTATGGATAATCAAAATACTATATTGAACAATATACCAGACAGGACTGGACTTTTGAGACAATATGTACAAAGAATTTTCCTGGGAAATACCTACGGAGAGGTTAATGCAAATTCCCCACCTCTGATTATGCCTTTTGAAGCTACGCCCTGAGGAGAGGGTCTTTGTCTGCTGATTACCTGTTCCCAGAGACTGGACATCAAAGGACAGAGCTGTATAAAGAAATGGATGAACTGCCCAGTTGGTTGTTCTGGTTCTGACTCTGAGACAGTTATAACTTGTAACCACGGGGAAAACCCAATTGTAGGTTTTGAAGGACTGACACCTACTAGAGCCTAAGGTTGCAGTTGGAGTGACCTCTGGTAAACATTTTAACATGTGTATAGGTTCTTTTATTGCTTATAATATATTTCTCTTTAATGCTTTTACCTCAGAAATAAATGCTTGCTTTCAAAGAGCTGTGTGGTAATTTATAACTGCGAGCCATTATGCTGTCCATAGCCTCTGGAGAGAAAGCAAAGCTGGCCTGTTTAGGCAGTTTGGCTTGGGGAATATCTCAGTGTAGGCAGGAACTGTACAGCTTGGAAAAACCCCAGTCAGGAAGGGGAGACATGCAGGTCTTTACCCAAGAGAGGTGACAGCTGAGGAGCCAGGTGCCTAGAGTGGGAGCCCTTGGTGGCCTACGGAGGGGGAATATAGGTGCTGTTGCCCAGAACTGTGATGCTTATATCTCCATTATTTCTTGTCAAAGGCTGTGACTAACAAGGCTACTCAGTAGAGAACCAGGGGTCAGATCTGCATCTGGCGTAACCAGACATTACTCCATTGATGTCAATGAAGTCATCAGAGCCACACTGATATACACTGGATGTGGATCTGGCTCCAGGAATTTTGCTAAACCATACAATGCCTTGTGAAATATTTTCAATTGACTTGAACATCTCTAACTCCAACACCTCTGTTAAAGAGGATGGATAATCTCTAGCAGCAAGCCTTGGATACTTTATTTCCTGAGAAGCTGACACAGGGTAATAGCATGCCTTTTTTTAAGGTCTGGGAAACATATGGAAACCACGTTGGCATAATCCCAGTTCTTTGTAAGTATCTAGTGCTGAATGAAAATCTGTTCTGTAGCAGGATGTTGAAGATTCCAATATTTCCATGGAAATATTCTGCAGAAGCTTGAGTTCTCTTCTGCAGCACGGTGCTCACCAAGGGAATGCATAAATAGCAAGCCCCTCCAAAACACTCCTAACAAATACTATAGGAAATATGACTGTTTATTTTATTAGATGTATTTTTAAAAGTTTGTCAAGGGCACCCAAACATTCTATTATTTACTGTAATATAAGATTAAAGAAAAAAATACATAAGCATTAACAAATTATCCACTATGGTTTTACTAAACTGAAGACAACTCCTCTTCATCCAGTCAAGATTACTGATAATTTTCTGGAACAAATTTTTAGTCTGACTCTGGATTCTGTCATGGGGAAATATTAATCCCCTGAGGGTGGGGTGCTACAAGGCTGATGCACCACTTTAATTCCCAGGTTTATGTGAGACTTAAGGGTTGCATAAGTCTTGGGTTTTCTGTAAGCCTTCTGCACCAGGGTTTGGGGTAGGGGAAGGGAGTTTCTCCAAGAATTCTTAAAGAATTACAATAAAACCATTGGGGGACCACTTGTTTTCAATGGTATTGCATATGTGATGTAGAGTAGAACTTGGCCTATTGTAATTATGTACCGGTATTTACAGTTCATGCAAATGAAGTATTAAATTATTCTTATAACTTAACTTGGTTTACCATTGCATAAATTATTCACCTTGAAACCACATATGGCAAAACTGAACTGTATGAATGATTATTTATTACTTTATTTACTTTTTTTATTTAGACAAAACAACAAAAAGCATATCGAATGCTCCAGGCACCTTACACAATCCCCATACCCAATAAAATTGCTTTACTGAAGTATCTTGGAACAGCTTTTCCTTTTGGGTTTTGCCTCTTTGCACATACGGTCCTTTTCTATCTTTTGGAATTGAATGAAAAAAGATCAATGCTTTTATAGAGACATGCAACATTTCTCTTCCAAAAAGACATTATAAATGGCCAAGTATCAGAGTATGAGCTTAAAAAATAACAAAAGAACATGTTTTGAAGTTTCTGATCTTAATGTGAACTTTGAAGCTCACTGCATGATGAATTCATTAAAAAAGATGCCAAAGTATAAGATCTGGGTTTGAAATTTATAGTCATAGAGCAGCCTCTCATTCCATGAGAAAGTGCATCACTAACATCTACATCAGACATTAACCTGAACCATCTCCTATTAACAGTAGCTTCTCTAATATTGAACTGTGAATATTTAAAGCCTGATTCAATGAAAACAAAGGGTTTTTTTTCACAGAGGTTCTGTTTTTCCAGACCTTGTTCATGGCAGTCAGGTTATGCAATGCATGTGTGATTCAACTCAGAATTTCCATTGTACTCAACTAGTAACATGTGATGCAAATTAAGGGTGGGCAAACCAGATAAAAAAGAACTGACCGGAACCTTCACTTCAGATTCAAACTGACTCCAACTGAAAGCTCCACTAGAGACTCAATTTAAAATATAAAAGCATCACTACCCCATTCATTTCATTCTCTCACTCCTGTCTCAGTGCATTCTTCACATTTGGATCAACCTCTGGATTCTGGTAGGTCAGGCTCCCAACCTCTCCCACTCAAAACCTCATTCTGCGATTTTCAAACAACTCTTCAACATTCATGCTGGGATTTTCCAAATGAGCCCAAGGGAGTTAGGTGCCATTAAGAATTAGCCTTTGAAAATCCCTGACTCACTTCTTCCAAACCCTTAGCCATGTAATGCCTTTTTTCTATTCTGTTCTCTTTAGATTCTTATATCATCCACCATGGTGTATGAGCGCCTTCCAGCAGCGTATTAAGCAACATGATTAGCATCCAGTTCACACATGGCTCATCTTTTCTTTTGACCTCTCCCTAGAGAGGAAATTGTATGGGAAGTTTTTTTTTTTTTTTAATAAATTGTATTTTCAATGAAATTGTATGTCTTTACATTTGAGAAGGCCGGTTTAAGAAGCGCACTTTGTACTGAGAATGGTAGGGGGGAGGTTTGTGATGGTTCATAGTTCTTTTGGACGTTTGTTGTATAGCCTGGGACCAGCCCCTATGACACCTCAGTCTCCTGGATTGACATGCTTTACCCTAGTGGTGCCAGTTTCGATGTGCTTGAAGAGCGGTGCTGAAGTCCAGCACCTGGAAGTTCCTGGTAGAAAAGTCCAGAAAAATCATGAAGTTGATCAGCGCCTTTGGTGCAGTCAGTCAGTCTGAGAGCCCTCCTTCCCCCATGTGTTGCTATCACTGTTTTCTTTGCACGTGCTCACTTAAATGTCCTGGCATGGACCAGCCAATTGCCATGTGCGGATTTAGTGGAAGGGATGCCTGGCACTGAATAGCAAACTGGAGACCTGATTATGATCTCATTTGTACTACTTTTACACTGATGTAAAATCTATTGCCTTCAACAGAATTACCCCTCCTTTTTTTTTACACCATTGTTAGTGAAAACTGAATCAGGCCAAGGGGGTACAGGGCATCCATAAAAAAATTCTTGTTCGGAGGGACTGAAAATGTTAGTTGTTAAATAATAATTAGCTTTTGTGACCATTGACCCAAATGAGCATTCAGAGATTGCACCAAACTTTGAAATGCTTGGTAAGTAGTTAAATAGCCTTAAGGTAGCCATTATTTTAAAGAAAGAAACAAGTAAAAGGTACAAAAAGGAAAGAGAACACTCCTACATATAAAACCAAAGTAGTTATAAAAATTAGTTGCAATGATTGGAAAAAAATATGCCTTGGAATATATTCAAGGGTAAATTTCCAAAGTTCTGAGTGAAGCTTTAACTGCCTAGCTCCCAGTTTGTCCTAATTCTGTAACTCTTCATCATACTGAGTAGTACTAGCTCACCTGAGTTAGCCCCATTCTTCATAGCTCCAGTCACTTTTTTACTTCAGTTGGGTGGAAGGGGTGCAGAACTGGCTATATTTAATGTGATTAATATTATGCAGCCCAAGCCCTATGTAACCTTTGAAAATGTAGAAGCAGATTTTTCCCTCTTTTACAATGGAGTTACTCCAGAGTTCCCCAGTTGAGGAGAAAAATATGGCACTGAATATTTAACTTCCAAAAAACAACAGAAATACCTCAAAAGTTGATACTTCACAGCAACAAATGCAGTCTGTGTCATACAAGCATTCTGTACTGTTGAGGTAGTGGCCACGTGGTGCACGGAGGTGCTATGGAACTATTCATCTATTATGGAAACCAGATTAAAGTACTGAACAAAATGCACACAGATGACCACAGCACAAGTTGCCAATATTATAGCCATATCCAGCTTGAATGTGCAATGGGTAGCTCCACTGATAACATCTCATTTCTTCTTTAAAGTACAGTACTGCATATTCTGTATAGTTTTTCCTTTCAAGCCAGTTTTTCTTTTCCTTTCTTTTTCATGTGACTCCAACTCTGTTGATTGGTAGACCCCAATGGGATAGAGTAGAAATTACACCACATGCAAACAGATGAGATGGGTTATCTGACTCAAAATAAAGCACATAAGTTACTCAGGTTTAATGGCAGTGCTTACTGGGAGGGAGAATTGTACTTTCATTCATGTTCATCCAAGAAAGATTGTTTTATATAAGAGCTAATATGTCTGTCTTTGTAGGAATTCAAAGAAATCCTCCCCCTGCCCTTCCCTAAACAGTCAATACACTTACAACCATGGAAGAGTAGTAAATTCAGATAACCATGACAGAATAATTATATATATAAAAAAAATACACACACATATATATATATATATATATATATATATATATATATATATATATATATATATATATATATATATATATTTCAGATCTGAGTTCTGTGAACATTTCTGACGGCCACAGACCTGGCAAAAAATCAGAATTCCAGAGGTTTGGAATACAGCAAAAAAAATGTCCTCCTCACCTCAAATGTTCTGGTGAAAATAAAAGGCATTTTTCACAGACTGAAAGCTTTTATTTGCACACATGAATGTTCTCAAAAGGTGAAGATCCACCCTGCGCAGAGAGCCAGATTAATAAATTCCAAGGCCAGAAGGGACCATTGTGATCATCTGGTCTGACTTCCTGCATTACACAGGCCATAGAACTTCCCCAAAATAATTTTTGTTTGAATTAGAACATGTCTTTTAAAAAAAATCTAATCTTGATTTAAAAATTGCCATGATGGAGAAACCACCACTGACCTTGGCAAATTGTTCCAATGGTTAATTACCTCACCCTTAAAAATGTACACCTTATTTTCAGTCTGAATTTGTTATTTTTCAGCTTCCAGCCATTGGATCGTGTTATAACTTTCTTTGTTGGACTGGGTCCATTATCAAATATTTGTTCCCCATATAGGTACTTATAGACTGTGATAAAAAAAACCTTTAACCTTCTCTTTAGTAAACTAAACCAATGGTTCTCAACCAGAGGTATGCAGAGGTCTTCCAGGGGGTGCGTGAACTCATCTAGATATTTTCCTAGTTTTACAACCGGCTACACGAAAAGCACTAGCAAAGTCAGTACAAACTAAAATTTCATACAGACAATGACTTGTTTATACTGGTCTATATACTATACACTGAAATCTAAGTATGATATTTATATTCTAATTTATTTATTTCATAATTATATGGTAAAAATTAGAAAGTAAGCAATGTTTCAGTGATAGCGTGCTGTAACACATTTGTATTTTTTTGTCTGACTTTGTAAGCAAGTCATTTTTAAGTGAGGTGAAACTTGGGGGTATACAAGACAAATCAGAGTCCAGAAAAGGGTACAGTAATCTGGAAAGGTTGAGAGCCACTGAACTAAACAGACTGAGCTCCTTGAATCTATGACTATAAGACATGCTTTCTAATCCTTAAATCAATCCCATGGCTCTTCTCTGAACACACTCTCCAATTTATTAACATTGGATATTTTTGAATTGTAGGCACCAGAACTGGACACAAAATTCCAGTAGCAGTGACACCTGTACCAAATACAGAGGTAAAATACCTCCCCACTCCTACCTCCCCATTCCCTTGCTTATATATCCAAAATTGCATTAAGCCCTTTTGCCTATGGCATCTCACTGGGAGTTCATGTTCAGCTTATTATCTACCCTGACCTCCTCATCTTTTTCAGTCACTGCTTCCTAGGGTAGAGTCCTCCAGCCTGTAAGTAAGGCCTACATTCTTTGTTCCTAGATGTACACATTTACATTTGGCTGAAATAAAACACACATTGTTCACTTCTGCCCCGTTCACCAGACTATCCAGATGACTCTATATCAGTGACATCTTCTCTTCATTAGTTACCACTCCCCCACTCTGTATGACATCTGCAAACTTTATCACTGATGATTTTATGTTTTGTTTTTTTTCCAGGCCATTGATAAAAATGTTAAGTAGTGTAAGGGCAAGACCTGAACCCCGCAGGGCCCTATTAGAAACACACATGCTTGATGATGATGCCCAATTTACAATTGCATTATGAGACCCATCAGTTAGCCAGGCTTTAATCCATTTAATGTCATTCTAGTTTTTTAATCAAAATGTTGTGCAATACCAAGTCAAACACCTTAGGGAAGTCCAGGTATCTTATGTCAATCCTGTTACCTTTGTCAATCAAACTTGTTATCTCATCAAAAAATATATCAGGCTAACTTGACGGGATCTATTTTCCATAAACCTAAGTTGGCTGATATTAATTATATTATTTGCCTTTAATTTTTTATTAATCCTATATCAGATACTCCATTATTTTGCTCAGGATCGATGTCAGACTGACAGGGTCATCCTTTTTATCCTTTTTAAATATTGGCACAACCTCAGCTTTCATCTAGTCTTCTGGAACTTCACCAATGCTCCAAGAGTTATTAAAAATCAACATTAATGATCCAGCGAGCTTCTTGGTTAGCTCTTGGATGTAAGTTATCTGGACCGACTGATTTAAACATTTCTAACTTTAGTAGCTGTTTAACATCCTCCTGAGTTACTATGAAAATAGAAAATGTTTCATCATCATCTGACATATATCTATCTATCTGCCTTCACTTCCTCACTAACCCAGGTTGTATTTGTAACTAGTGCAGCTTCCTTTTGCAATTGTGGCTTTTCAGACTTCTAGCAAATTGTTCTTAAAAAAATACCCAATTATCATTCCTGAGGGTTTTAGTGGGACTTAAGTGGTGCATAAGCCTTGTTCTGGCCTTCCTCACAGGGGTGAATTTCATCCAAAAGCAAAAAATAGGTTTACGCAGCTCTGTTCCGGAAACTGGAGTGTAGCTAATTAATGAAATGTGCTCAAGTTTTGTTTAGTTTTGGGGGGTTTGTTTTGTTTTGTTGGTTGGTAGATTGGCTAGTTTTAAGTTGTTTTTCTTTAAATTGAGCCAATTACTATTAGCATATTTTCGTTCTTTGCTCTCTCTCTTTCTCTCAAAGTATATTTTCCTATCCATTAAAATTTATAGTGTCTTGCCAATGACTTTGCTGGTTTGAGTTTTCACTAGAATTTAACAATGCATACATTGTTCTATAGCGTAGTATGCACTGCCCGATAAAAAAAAACTTCTCAGCATTTATGAAATGCAATTCCACCAAGTGCCAGAGATGAACAGTTATCTCCACCTTATGGAACTAAGTAGTCCTTTATTTGTTATTATAGTAATCCTTGAACATTGTTGTTTCATTAAAATTGTCAAGTTCATTGAATTTTTGATAATAGACAGGACTTAAATGCAACTCCTTTTCTCACAACCACCACCACCAAATATGATTATTAGATTCATAGAATTTATGGCCAAAAGGGACTATTAGATCATCTATTCTGACCTTCTGTATAACATAGGTCAGAGAATTTCACTCAGTTACTTCTGTACTTGAGCCCAATGACTAGTCTTGCAGAAATGCATCCAGTCTTGATTAGAAGACATCAAGAGCTGGAGAATCCACCACTCCCCTTTGTAGTTTGTTCCAATTGTTGATCACCCTCACTGTTAAAGTTATGAGAATAAGTAAGATATGTGATTGATGCTAACTCAGAAAACCCATTCCATATGTCATGTGTTTTCATATTGTGAGAAGATGCCATCTAGCATATAACTTTATCAGTGCTTCAAGGTATCCTCTACTCTTTAAAACAAGCAGGAGCTCCATTGACTTTTCTGAATGACTTTATCGTTTGTAGTGGTCTGAGTTCTATATCTTGTAGTCATTTAGGCCCATTGAAATAAATGGGAGTTAGGCCCTAAATATCTTTGAGGATCTGGGTTTTAGTTGCAGGTAGCATTTGTATTCATGACCTTCCAATAGATGGAACAATGGTGTTCAACAGTGTGTGTGTGTGTGTGTGTGTGTGTATTTGGATTTGTGTTGAACAACATATATATATACAATTAATGTTTACAAACTCAAGATAAAAATCATATCTCTGGCAAAAAAAAGGGTTTCTTAACAATGCTTTCATAACTACTTTTTGAGAACAGTTGGTTTAAATTTCCAAATAACCCTTGTTTCAAAGGGACAGTATCAAAACACATGCAAAAAATAAAAGTCTAAATAAGGCACAATAAATTATTTCATTGCTTAAGTATTGGATTTCAAAGGGAGAAGAGAGGACGCACAAGGATATTAGAGTGAACTATATTGGATCTTTGGGAATTGCTGTCAAATATTGATGAAAACAGAGAGACTGTAGGAGATCAGATAAAAGAAAGAAATGATTACATTTGGACTAACAATCTGAAATGCACGGCCAACAGAGATTTCATTGTAAGCTAATAGCAATCCACCGAAGAACAAAGCTGGAGAAAGTCCGGCACATTTAACCGCATTTACAATCCGTCAACATATGTAAAAATTATATGTTGCATTTTGCTTCATTTTGAAATTCGCAAAGTACAGTGTATAATGGATTGAATTGTGTCAGACAGTTATTGTTTGTTCACAGGCATTGGAATCCTCAAAAGAGAGGACACCCATTCATTTTAGTAACGTTGCCACAATTCATGCTCATCAAAGTACTAAACTATCTTTTAGCCTGTTAGATCTTAAATCACAGTTATGAAATGCAATAGCTTATTGCTTTAGCATGTTTCACATTCTTGGGAGTGCTGTAGTCTTAGATTTTCTTTCCCTGAGTAGCATAGTACCTGGATCTGGGACACAGAATGTCCTGTTTAAAAATAATCATAGCGTTAAATAAAGGCTGTGATAGGAGTACACTGTTAGCACATCAGAGAACTACCCACAGTGACGCCAAGATCTCTTTTTTGAGTGGTAACAGCTAATTTAGACCCCATCATTTTGTATGTATAGTGGGATTATGTTTTCCAATGTGCATTATTTTGCATTTATCAACATTGAATTTCATCTGACATTTTGTTGGCCAGTCACCCAGTTTTGTGAGATCCCTTTGTAACTCTTCACAGTCTGCTTGGACTTAACTATCTTGAGTAGTTTTGTATCATCTGCAAACATCACTGTTTATTCCTTTTTCCAGATCATTTAGGAATAAGGACCTTCCCTCTTAACCCATGACTGCTTACTTTGCTTAATAGCCCTTGGTGAGGGACCTGTCAAAGGCTTTCTGAAAGTTCAAGTACACTTTATCCAATGGATCACCCTGTTCACGTGTTTATTGAACCCATCAAAAATTCTAATAGACTGGTGAAGCATGATTTCCCTTTACAAAAGCCATGTTGACTCTTTCCCGAAAAAACATGTTCATCTATGTGTCTGATAATTCTGTTCTTTACTATAGTTTCAACCATTGCTCTCATGAACTGAGAAAACACAGTTTAAATTAGGCAAATCATCAAGGGAAAATGACACAAGATAATGGCATAATATCTAAAGGGAAATAATTTGATTAGACATGACTGCTGCATTCACATCTGAAAAGCCCTGATAAACTTCATTCAGGATAAGATTCAGCTGTGATGATGTTCACTAGCATAAACTACAGAAATATACATTTCCTATAAATCAACGAATATATCCCTAATTGGACTCCAGCATTTCTCAACCACGTACAGAACCTTGCAAGGGTTTGATCATTGGCTACTATGCATGTTGCATAACACCTTGGTACCACACACATACGCCACCTTTTTTACCAAAGCAGTGTTATTATATTAAATGAAATTCCAAAAGAAAACATTATTTCATTTCACCCATTAGAAAGCCATGCAAACAGACATCTAACCAAGCATGGTAGCTCGTTTTTATAGAAATGCCCCGTAGGCTGGCATACAAGGTTAAATTTTATACCCTTGACTCTTCTCAAGAAAAGAAACACAAAAAATGAACTAATTAACTTTTCTATACCTTTTATTATACTGTAGTTTATGTTATTTTTTTAACATAGAAGATTTTATTACATAGGCATTTATTAAGTGGTATACTGGAACTGCCAGTCTTTCATGAAGAACATGATAGATAGATTAGATTTGATAGATGTGGTCCTGACAAAAATTATTTGGGCCAAATCTGTGTTTACTTACACCCAATGAAATCAAAGGAGTTGCATGAGTCAGAGCAGAACTGGGCCCTTGTTTCTAGACCCAGAAAACATTACAGACAGTTTAATAGAGATCTCTATTATGTAAATCTCTCAGAAAGCAGTTGCACTATAATGTAAGGTTACAAAAGTCATCACTTGTAACATGGCAAGACCTTTCAGTGTACAGCCAATCTTTTTCCATTTTCTGTTCAACTTTTCTAGGTCCTGCATATAAAGGCTTAAAATATTAGTTGCTTATGTGACCGATCACCTACATAACACAATATTGTTTCTTCCGTCTGATTGGATGATTGAAATTTTGATTAACAGACAGAAAGAAGCCAGTATGACCACACAAATGCCTTTGGCACTAACCTTCATGCCACGCATATTTGCAAAATTTTTCACAAGACTTTCACTTTCTGTAAATATTCTTATAAACAAAACAATTGGTGAACAAATATTTGGAGAAAATGAATAGAAGAGAGTCACGAATACGATAGATGGGAGCAGAACACCTGGGGACAGGGCCGGCTACAGGGTTTTGGCCGCCCCAAGCAGCCAAAAAAAAAAAAAAAAGCCGTGATCGTGATCTGCGGCGGCAATTCGGCGGGAGGTCCTTCGCTCCCAGCAAGAGTGAGGGACTGTCCGAACAGCTGGACTTGCCGCCCCTCTCAGAAGTGGCCGCCCCAAGCACCTGCTTGGTAAGCTGGTCCCTGGAGCCGGCCCTGTCTGGGGAATACCAATAGAGTGCTATTTGGATAGTTTGTGGTTTTTTAACTATTGTTGCATTGTGGATATTCTTGGGATTTAGGCCATACACTTTGGACAGCTAGTCTCTATGTTAAGCACTGCTGAGTCCCATGGAGTAATAAGCGCCTTGATTTTATGAAAAAAAAACAAACCCTTTCCTTTTCTGCTCTCCATTATCCCCCCACTTCTGTGTTGGGAATGGGCATCGTGCCTCTGCTGTAGATTGTGCTAAAATGTGTGCTAAGAGATGGTGAACTGATATAAATGAAATATAAATGCATCCCTTACATGTAACAACCTGGAGGGCAAAGCATGGATTGCAGAAGGACAAAGCTTTGAGGAGGCTCCACAAAAGTCAGTCTCTTTGCAGATGTCTAGGGATGTCAAGCTGCAGTTGGAGCAGCTCTGTATATAGCTGATTTAACAAAGCTTGACTGGTTTAGTAAGAATGGAGTCCTCTCAAGTTATTACCCCACACACGGTAAGTGAAACATGTCATTTAAATACAATTAAAGTTGTGACGCAAACTGGCAAAAGTCAGGAAATTCTAAGTGAAGGCTTACACTCCATCCCTTGCTTTGAATTTCTGGGCCTGTCTTGGTTTATATCATGGTCTTAATGTTATTTAAGTATGGTTTTTAATTTAATTTCCTGTTTTGTTTATTTAAGACAGAAAAAATCTGTCATGAAAGTTTATAAAATACATAGTTTTCACCCCAGAGACTGGTACGACGTCTTCAGAGGTGAATTATTTGCCAGGCCTTATTTTTATTTGTTTTAAACAAAGTTGTGGGAATGTTTCAATAATTTTGAAAAAATGAACATAATGGGCCAAAGTCTATTCTCAGTAACATGTATGCAACTCAACTGACTTTGATGAGACTGCGTGCCTAAAATTGAAAGCAGAATGTGGCACTCTCTCCTTTGTCGTGAGTATCTGTAAACATAAAAACATGTCATATATTGCCACAGATGGAACCAAGACCTATAATTTTCCCACAGGAACAAGGTGTAGATTAGGAAATCTTTGATTGCATTTCCTTAACTTGGAGCCCAACAGCCTGAGACTTTATATTCTAGGTTTCAGCCCAAAATAAATAAGTACATTTGAGTTATAACTCCTCGGAAGCACAGGTTTACAATGGAAACAGTACAATGACTCTAGTGATAGTGGCATACCTCCCTCCCTGGGCTAGAGGGGGCTAAGAGCATGTGAGTTCCTGCTGGCTGATCTAGGAGCACTGTTGCTGGCCCTTCTTAAGCCAAAAATAAGGTTAAAGAAGAACAGGAGTACTTGTGGCACCTTAGAGACTAACAAATTTATTAGAGCATAAGCTTTCGTGGACTACAGCCCACTTCTTTGGATGCATATAGAATGGAACATATATTGAGGAGATATATATACACACATAAAGAGAGCATAAACTGGTGGGAGTTGTCTTACCAACTCTGAGAGGCCAATTAATTAAGAGAAAAAAAACTTTTGAAGTGATAATCAAGATAGCCCCGTACAGACAGTTTGATAAGAAGTGTGAGCATACTTACAAGGGGAGATAGATTCAATGTTTGTAATGGCTCAGCCATTCCCAGTCCTTATTCAAACCGGAGTTGATTGTGTCTAGTTTGCATATCAATTCCAGCTCAGCAGTCTCTCGTTGGAGTCTGTTTTTGAAGTTTTTCTGTTGTAATATAGCCACTCGCAGGTCTGTCACTGAATGACCAGACAGGTTAAAGTGTTCTCCCACTGGTTTTTGAGTATTTTGATTCCTGATGTCAGATTTGTGTCCATTCATTCTTTTGCGTAGAGACTGTCCGGTTTGGCCAATGTACATGGCAGAGGGGCATTGCTGGCACATGATGGCATATATCACATTGGTAGATGTGCAGGTGAACGAGCCCCTGATGGTATGGCTGATGTGATTAGGTCCTATGATGATGTCACTTGAATAAATATGTGGACAGAGTTGGCATCGGGGTTTGTTACAAGGATAGGTTCCTGGGTTAGTGGTTTTGTTCAGTGATGTGTGGTTGCTGGTGAGTATTTGCTTTAGGTTGGGGGGTTGTCTGTAAGCGAGGACAGGTCTGTCTCCCAAGATCTGTGAGAGTAAAGGATCATTTTTCAGGATAGGTTGTAGATCTCTGATGATGCGCTGGAGAGGTTTTAGTTGGGGGCTGAAGGTGACAGCTAGTGGTGTTCTGTTATTTTCTTTGTTGGGCCTGTCTTGTAGGAGGTGACTTCTGGGTACTCGTCTGGCTCTGTCAATCTGTTTTTTCACTTCAGCAGGTGGGTATTGTAGTTTTAAGAATGCTTGATAGAGATCTTGTAGGTGCTTGTCTCTATCCGAGGGATTGGAGCAAAAAATAAGGTTGTCACAACAGGAGGTCGTGGAAGGAAACAAGCTAGAGTGAGAAGATGACTGCAAACCCCAAAAGCGCTAGAAATGGACAACATCAGGGGTAATCTAGGGTCTGAAACTTGGTTGGTCATATTTTAGTTTTGCAAAATCAATATTAGGGGAGAGTTAGATCAAACTGACACCTTATTCAAGTCTTCAAAGTTCAAGTGGGTAGAGGATGAATACATTTCTGGTTTTAGTCTATCTCTAAAGCTTTGTCTACATTAAAAAAAATCCCATCATTGCTGTCACCAGTTCATGGCCTAAGAGTTATACAGAGGTGTGCTGAAGGGAATTTAAATTGCCCTTTCTTTAGCAACATATCTGGGTTACTAATTAAGGATAAATGCAGGGTAGTAAACTCCTGGATTATCAGAGCTGTCACTTCCCCATATGGTCAGCAAGCTCCTTATACCTTTCAAATACTATCAGAGGGGTAACCGTGTTAGTCTGTATCCACAAAAACAATGGGGAGTCTGGTGGCACCTTAAAGACTAACAGATTTATTAGGGCATAAGCTTTCGTGGGTAAAAAAAAACACTTCTTCAGATGCAATCTGGTTCTGTCCATTGAAGAAATGGTTTTTTACCCACGAAAGCTTATGCTTAAATAAATCTGATAGTCTTTAAGGTGCCACCGGACTCCTCGTTGTTTTTCAAATACTATATGTAAGCTTCCAAATTTTTCCTGGAGGAAACAGCAATAGAATGTAGATGTATAGGTACTGTAGCTGGGAAGGTGTGATCACATTGAAATTAATAACACAAATCTGGGAACAGAATACTGGCCAGAGAAAATGAAGAAAGGAATCAGTAGTTGTTCTAGGTGGTGGTATATTGAGTTGTCACCCAAATATAAGGTTAAATACATTTATTTGAGAGAGCCCCTGAGGTGTGTCCACAATGTTATGTGTGGCTCAGGAGAATGGGCTAACTTTATTTATCCAAAATGAAATATCCTGAGCACCTTTCCAAAAGATAGAGAGTATGTGCCTTTGGAGAGTGAGCTCTCCTTCCACCCCTGGAGACACTAGACCTAGTTCTGTCCCATTCTGGCAAAATGCCTTCAGCCACCGCCACCTGGACAGTACACTGTCTTCTTCCTCCCCAGTGCAATTGTGACTCTAGGAGCCTTAATTTTCTTGATGATGGATTAAATATCTTCACTTTTGATCTGAAAACTTGAAGGGTTCAAGGTCTAGAAGACTGACTTCTTACTGATGCCCACCACAATGTCCATGGATACACCAGCCCATGGCATTGAAGTATCCTTCACAGAAGTATTGCTTTGTACTTTAGGTTGAGATGTGCCAATTGCCTGCCCGGCCTGCTGGTTTATAACCCAGGAGTAGTGAATGAGACTTACAGACTCAATTACAAAACAAACGAAGGGGAACAGCACTCTATGATGTCCCTTGCAGGATATCTTAAAGCATCCCATTTATCCCATTTATCTTCAAAAGAGGAGACTGGGACTTAGAATCACAATTGGATTTCTCACATGGCACCACTGAGGACTAAACGTGAGACTACACAGATGAACCCACAACCCTCTTTATTCCTAGAAGAATCCTTATGATTAGTGCATCAGCCCTCAATTTTTTGCATGTTAGTACAATCACTAACCACCAAGATTGTTCTGGGAATGGCATTAGAGCATGAGCCAATTGCATTTCAAGTGCTGGAAGAACATTCCCACAAAGTGCCGCTGTGCTGTGAATGAATAGTAAAGTTTCCCACCATGGATTCCCAGATGCCTCTAAGGTCATACTGTGATGCTGGCAGACAAGGTGCCACCTCATGCCAAGGTCCCCATGTCCCAACTGAAAACTGACAAATCAATAGCAGGAACCAGTCTGGCTCACCTATGTGTTTGTATTGTTAAAATAGGCATTAGAATTTTAAGAATGTGTTTAGACTTTATTGAATGCTTGTGAGCTGCTGCATTCATTAACCTCACTTATAGCATCTGTATCCCATATTGTAAGGTAATATTTCAGCATTTGTCTTGTAAGACTCTGTAACATTGTAAATCACCAGACAGGAGAGAGACATTAACTAGTGTAAAGTGCTGGTCTCCAATAGAAGGTGATACGTCCTGGATAACAAGGAAGACCCATTGATGGACTATTGTGGAACATTAAGAAGGACAAAACACTTTATTGCTCCCCTTCCCCACCACATGAAGATGAGTCAGGCAAGTGGATTCCTTCTATCAGTTGAGTTCACAATTCAGAGCACATGGGAGAAAGGGAATAAAAAACGCTAACAAGAAGGAATTGGATCTCTATGCTGCTTGTACTCTGGGGGGCAAGGTTTCTAGGCATAAGCAAGGGATTCCCAGCTGCTTAGCCTGGGTTAGCCCTAAAGGACATCTAGAGCTTGTTTATTATAGAAACTTCCATTACTTTGAAAACTTAAAATTGTAACTCAGTTGTGTGTGTATGTTGCTTTAACATTGTAAATAACGCCCTTGTTTCCTTCTTGTATTAATAAATCTGTATATAGTTTATTATAGGATTGGCTACGAGCACTGTCTTCAGTATGAAATCTAAGGTGCAATTGACCTGGGGTAAGTGACTGGTTCTTTGGGACTGGGAGTAACCTGGATATTGCTTCTTTTGGTGTAAGGGACCATCTATCACAAACATAAGCTCACCTGGGTGGCGAGACAGATCAGAGTACCCAAGGGACTGTCTGTTTCTCCATGTTAGGGCTATTATAGTGCCTGAAGAGTTTACACTTGACAATTGATTGGTGAACTCACAACCATTTTGGGGTTTGTGAGCTGCTTCCTAACAATCTGCCCTGTAGCTGGCACTCATGCTCTTGAGGCATTCCAGGACAGCTTGACCCATACATCCCAAACTCTAGAATAGATCTTGTTATATAAATACAGCTATAGTGAAAACAAACCACCTAATGGTTTTTGTTTGAAATAAGGTGACTAAAGCTTTTGAAATTAGTCAGGCAGAATTACAGACCCTTTGCATGAATATGTGGAACTGCTTGGCACAGAGATGGCAAACGTGCTGCACCCTCTGCCCTCAGTTCTTTGGGGACCTTGGGCACAGTCTTTCCCAAAACACCTGGTGTGATTGCACATCATCCCCAATGTGGTTACCTTAATGTCCGGCCAGAAACCTTTGAAACTTTCCACATGTATAGAAGGGATTACCATGTGAAAGCATGCGTTGTTGTCCAGGCCAACTGTTAAGAACTGTCAAGTATCAGGGGGTAGCTGTGTTAGTCTGTATCTACAAAAACAACAAGGAGTCTGGTGGCACCTTAAAGACTAACAGATTTATTTGGGCATAAGCTTTCATAAGTAAAAACCTCACTGCATCCGAAGAAGTGAGGTTTTTACTCACGAAAGCTTATGCCCAAATAAATCTGTTAGTCTTTAAGGTGCCACACTCCTTGTTGTTTTTGTTAAGAACTGTTTACTCTTAGAGGAGTAGTGTGTCAGAATCTAAAATTCATATTAAACTAAATGACTTATAGATTAACTTTTTCACCAACATTTGAATTTTGAGCCAGAGTAGTTGTCTGTTTCAGAGGCAATAAATCCTCACAGCAAAGCAGAAGATATCATAAGAGCAAAATAGTTTATGTAATGATTATGCTACCAAAAATAGTCTGGAAGAAAGATACAAAAGCACAAATTTCTGCCTAAGCATACTCTTTATTGTTTGCAGTAAAGTGGAAAGCTAAATCTGCACTCAGTAACATTTTAAGAGATTTGCAAATAACATTAAATAGTCACTAGTGTCAAAAGATTGTTCCACAAAAATGCATGCACTAAAACCTTCAGCACAAATTAAATCATTCTTACATTTTGGCAATGTTAGAGAACTGGCTCAGTCATAAAATCGGTGATTCATTAGTGTTAATTAGTGCTTTTTCCCAGCTAGTAACAAACTAGAGAGACAGATTTTTTTTCTGTATTAATCATTCCACAATTCCAGTAAAAGTATAATTTATGTACCAGCCACTTCAGATTTTAATTGCATGTATTTCAAAACAAGCTTTAAATGGTTTGAAGATACGTATGTTAAAAAACAAAAACAACTTACAAAACTGAGGCAAATTCAAAGTTAGTTAATAGCAGACCCTGAAGAATGGTGCTTTTCAACTTTTCAGCAGCCAGTATTTGGGCTGACCAAACAGGTTTGGATGAAATAAGAAACAACTGTGAACTTAATTCACAACTTGAATTGAAATGTTGTGTGTGGTTGTAAAAAGTTTGATTAGCTTTGTCATTATTTTCTTAGCTTCACCCATCGGTTCACTGATTAGATCTGGGCAGGATCAGGAGTAGGAGTGCTGGAATGTGGTTAGTATTTTGGGCCCAACAAGAAGTAGGAAATAGCAGAAATCTTGTGAGGTAGCCTGATTTTGGTGATATTTTCAGCTTAGTTGTGGAAACATCCCAAAAGGTATTGTCACAGGGTGATCAGCCCCATTAGTAGGGAGCAGGGTCCAGTGCCCCTGGATTGATTACCTGCTGCTCAATAGGGCTTAAAGGAAGGCCTCTGTGCACAGGGGCGGCTCTATGTTTTTTGCCGCCCCAAGCTCGGCAATCAGGCGGCGTTCGACAGCGTGCCTGCGGGCAGTCTGCGGTCATGCGGATTCGGTGGCATTTCTGCGGGTGATCTGCCGGAACTGCGGCTTCGGCGTACCCGCCACCGAATTGCCGCCAGAACCGCGGGACCGGCGGACCTCCCGCAGGCATGCCACCGAAGGCCACCTGACTGCCGCCTCACAGCGACCGTCAGGCCGCCCCCCACTTGCTGCGCTGGTGCCTGGAGCCGCCCCTGTCTGTGCATTGTAAAGGATGGACACAGGTTAGTGGTAGATTCCTGCAGGACTCTGAGTCAGTAGATACTAGCAGGGAAAGCCTGTAGAGAAGGCTAAACTCTAGGCAAGACTAGGAAGACAGATCCTCAGGGAAGAGAGAGTGTGCCCAGCTTTGGACTGGGATGAAAGAAATCCATTTTAAAGAGAGAACAGACCTTCAGGGAGTGGGGGGGCTGGGCCCAGCTGAAACTGGGACGAAGGCTGTGTAAGTTTGAATTCTATTTTGAAAGACTTTGTGCAGGGCTTAATTGGACAGCAGAAGGGGGAATGTTTTGAGTCTCTGGAGTGAGTGAACTTTTTAAGCAGGCCCTGAGTGGAGGGGAACTGAGGTAGGCCTCAGCAGAGGCACACTTGGCCAGCAGGTGGTGGCCCAGGGCAGGTGCCCCCTTTAACACTGTGAATGGAGTGCATTCAAGTCTTGAGATGCATCCATTACTAGCTGAAGCAAGAATGGAGATGACTAGCTGACCCACATTTCTTGTCTGAATAACACTACTACCGAGGAGAAGAGGTACCAGGGAAAGGCTTAGGGTACCTCTCTCCTCTTAGTCAATCATTCACTAAGAGCAAAGTCTTTCTGTGGCCATTGGTGGCAGTAGCAACATGCCAACACGTTCTACTGTGTTGCATTAGCTCTTCAGCTAACACTGCTGATTCAGCCAGGCTGGGGATGGTGGAGTGTGTTGATCCCTGTGGCACCAGAAGACTCTTTAATCTTAAAGGCAGTGACACGGAAGTGCGAATTTGAACAGCAGTTGGTACTGCACTGCCTGATCCTGTGGCAGCTCATCCCACGGGCCTAATTGTACCATCAGAGCTGCACAATGGCTCTCAACCTTGTTTTGGATGTCAATACTTTGCTCTCTATGCAGAAAGCCATGTGCGTCAGCAATAGCATGAGAAGTGTAAATGCTGAACAATATGTTACCATTTCCTCTTACTTCTGCTGCCTATGTCAGTAGTTAGGCTGGAGTCATTCACTACAGTTAGGGTTTTTAGTTTAATTTCATTTTTCTATTGCTGTTTTCTTTTGTTTCTGAAAGCTTCTTTAGTGCTCATGAAACATGCCCCTTATTTATCCATACACCAAGCATAGCATAAGCAACAGCAGTGCCCTCCCCCGCTACTGAGCTTCAGCGCTAGCATGAAGTGATCATCTCTGTAGTTGAGAAGGTATTTCAGGCTCTAGACATTGGCCACTCCTGGCCAACTAGTGACAATTCAAGTGCTGTAGGTCTCTTTCTGTCCTGACATCACCATTGCTTTTCTCATATGACACCAGCCTGCCTTCTGACAGATGGGAACCTTCTCACACTAATGACTGGAAATGAAATACAGTGGGGAAATAGAGGGGAAAGGCTCCATATCTGACGCAAAGCAATTTCCTAGTATAAAAAAAAAACGGGGAGGTGGTTGTCAGGTTTTTGTGTGTGGTCATGTTAGTATTGTAGGTGTGTGCTCAACTGTTAATGAATATAGGATTAAATGGATTCCATCTGAACAAAAGAGTAAACCTCAGTGGCCTTTTAGGAAAGCCAGGGGATACTAACCATTCTTTAAATTGATAGATGAGATCATGTAGAAAACCATTGTGCTCCCTAAGCGTTAAATATGTTAATGATGAAAATACCAGCTTCCACTATGTTAAATGCAGTTGTGCGCTAGTAATGAAATACTACCTCTTTCAAAATCCAAATGAATTATATTTGCAAGTATAATACACTGGAATTATATACATCTAAAAATCCAACTCTGTTGTTGGATTACAGTAAGAAAATAAAACACCTGTTCATTGCATTATTACAGAAAAAAGCTTTTAGCAGGTATTCCTTTAAGATGACTAATATTTTAATAACTCTCTTAGCATTAGCAGAAAAAATGCTTTTTAGCTAGTCAACAAATTTCAGAAGAAGGCAACTCCTAGTATTTTTCATGTTTGAGTCACTGAAAGTTTACTGTTTTACCAAATGATCACATACTGTGCCTTCATTTTAGAGAAGTAATTTGTGTTAGCACTATATATACAGCAGCAATCTCCCCGAGTCGGTTACTGATCCGATCTCCCAGCATTGCATTAAAGGGAACTGTACTGCTGGAAGTATCCTATTGAGGAAGCAATAGAAAACCTAGTTCCTGACCACTTGTGATATTAAATAGTCAACAGTGGGGGTGTTAACCTTAACCCCAAAGGGAAGGACAAATGCAAATTTTAATAATTACACTTTTGTCTAAGTAAAATTCCTTCCTTTAATTTTAAGGGTTATATAGTAGGCTTGATTCTCCATTCATACTACTGCATATTAGGTGTAATGCTATATAAATCAGTGGATTTATAACAGAGAAAACTTGTTGGAGTGGAGAATCTGGTCTAGAATTCTTCATTTCCTTTCATAAACTATTGTGTAGCATTGCTATGCAGTGTTAAACAGCTGCTGCATTTCACCACAGTTTGAGTAAAATAGTACATAGAACATCAGTATATTGGATTATAACTGGATTATGATGAGAAACCTAATTTTGAAGTCAAATACATAACCTCACACACGTTTTAATGGAATCACTCCAGATTTAGAGCATTGTAAACTAGCATCAGAACTTGGCACTGTAACTTTAACGTTTGAAAAGTTTTAATGCTTGCACGGAGTTATTAAAAAATATAAAAGTACGGTATATTGGTTTCTTTTTTAAAAAAAAAAAGAATGGGTTAAATGCAGCAATGACAAAATGTAATGCAGGCTACATTCTGGGTGTGAGATGATCACAAAAGAAAGGGGGTCTATGGCAAAATATTATTTGCACCAATGTGGCACTAAGTGCATAAGAAATGTAACTTGTACACAAAGGGGGCTGACGGGCAATTCAGAGGGAGCACACTTGCTGTATCATCCCTTAGGAAGATACCTGTTTCTTCACTTGGCCAGCTCAACCAGAAGGTGTGCAGGAAATGGGATGGTCCTGTTCTATCTCACTCTGGATGGCTTGTAAATGAGGGAGCACTAAGAAGGGAGGCCTTTGACAGCTTTCCTCTCCACCGATGTGCACCCACAACTTAGTGGCTGGGCATGATTTGGTACTCAATCTGGACTCTGAGGGTCAAGCTGGGTGCTTTCACACTTGGGCATCATCACCAGTGCTAGCCAGTGACACCTGTGCATTGCCCATGGCTTTGCACAAGTCTGATTGATTACAACTTAGTAATCAGTTCTGTTGATGCAGAAGATGAAATAGAATCCAGCTCACTCTCCCAGAGCTGTACTAGCTCGGCGGGGCTAACAGGAGTAAAATGCAGTAAAGACTTATTTTGGTCACAAAAGGGAGGAAATATGATTCCCAATACATATAAAGAACACTTAAGAGTGAACAAGGGCCATTTATATGTTACTTTTCAGATTAGAACAGAACTTTAGCTGAGAATTACCTGCCTTTCAATGCTTTATTTTAAAAATAACAAATGATCTAAATGAATCAATGTGTATTTACATCTTTAACTTTGTCTGAAAGTGGCTTTTTGTCTGGAATTTTGCACATAAGTCATCAGTAGCAGCACTCTCACTGTATGGCTTCTTGAAACTGATAGCGCAGACAAAACTTTATCCCAAGCTGAAACTTGGCCTAAAAATCCATAGCCAGCAAGGATATTTATTTGCAAAATTACACATAAAGAGAGGAAATTGAGTTATTTACTAGATTATATTCATGCTCATAAATCTAAAACTTTCATTTTTAAAAAATTGGCAATCATTTAGACCATGTAATATTGCTGAATCAACTCTGGTATTTTCAACAACAACAAAAATAAAACCAGATGAGAGATTCAGGTTTTCTGACTGGGTCCTCCAGACAGAGGTATTTTTTTCTGTATTTCTTCTAAATAAATATTGATTTTCTTGATTGCGGATGTAGATAAAGAATTACAATATAGATAAGAACAGGTATGAGGGAGCTGGTCTTGTTTGCCAGGCATGTTAGGTGAAATAGGCCTAGTGTAAGGTCTATGAATCACTCAGATCTTCAAAATATGGTCTAAGTAGTGCATAGGCCTCATGCTGGCCTTCTGCACAGGGATGAATTCCACCAAAAATGCAAACACCACCTCATTATGAGCTAAGTTATCATCTCCCAAGTAGAATCTCACAGGAAAGGACATAACACAATTAAACCTCTACAAGTTTCTGGTGGTGTCTCAAGGGAGGCGTTTGCCAGATCTGAAAGTTGGTCTTCACACCACGCAGAGCTGGAGATCATGGCGAAATCTAGTCCCAGTTCTGTGTCTCTCTAGTTCTTCTGGATTTTCCCATGGCCAACCCCTCCACTTGCAGAGTGGCTCACCCAGAAGTTGTGCTATTGCTGGTCTCTGTGACCGATCCCCATCTTCTACCCTCTCTGTCAGGATAGAAGATGGGAAATAGAAATTAATTTTGCTACTTGATGGGTAGCATTAACTTCTCCAGCTTTGCCCTGGGCGGTCCAACAGGTTGACATATGCGCATGAAACGCAGTGTCTTCTCCCTAGCTTTTCCTCCTTGCCTGATCCTAACATGAGATATCACACACAGCCCCAGTCGCACAATGGGAATTCTGTGAACTTTTGGAAGAACAAGTGGAGAGTGTCCTAAGGGTTAGACTGTCACAGCCCTTACTTAGATAGGCAAGAGAGTAAGGCTCTCCACTTACTCTACTACTCAGCTCTACTCCTAATGGCTCTGGGGAGAATAGCAAGGACTATTTGCCCAATGCTCCTCACTTCAAGCAAGTGGGCAGAAAAGAGGCCAGGAGTGGGAAGAATGCTGGCCCCTCCAGATGCCATAAAAAGAGTTCCACTCAGCTGTAGTACCATAGGTAACAGCATCCTGCAATCAAAGCCAGACATTCTGCATTCTAGGGAGAATCTCCCCCCCCCCCCCCGAGTTATTCTCGGTGCTGTGCCCCTCTCTCTTGCTCATTTTAGATCATAAAAACACAGGGAAGTAAATACCAAGAGAGAAAAAACAGGATGAAGAAATAAAATATCCAAGTCTTTGAATTTGGTTTCTCTTAGCTCATTTAGGACCAAGCAGTAACATCTATATGGCTCTGGTTATCTTATCAGAGCACAACACCATAGGGCAAGTCTACGCTACTGCACTACGTCAACAGAGCTGCACCGATGCAGCTGTAGCGTATCTGGTGAAGACACGCCATGCTGATGGGAGAGCACTTTCCCGTTGGTATAATTACCCCAGCTTGACAAGAAGTGGAAGCTATGTTGGCAGGAGAGTGTCTTCTGCTGACATAGCGCCAGTGTGGACAGCATGAAACTTGTGTCACTCAAGGGGAGGTTCACACTCCTGAACAACATAAGTTAGATTGACATAACCAGTAGTGAAGACCTGCCCTGAATCACATCAAATTCAGAAAACGTCACTGAGATTATATTGATTATAAGACTAACATTTAGTTCTGGGATGGCATATTTGCAAACAGATACTTGTACCTATATGAAACTTGTACCCCTGGAACATGACATGCTATATATCTCTCTATAAACTGTGCGACTTGTACCGTAAACTCTGTATCTTTTTTTACTTTGCACACAGTGACTTTTTTATTAATAAAAGTTCACCAGTGATGAATGTTCCCTTCCCTTTCACGGTGTTGATTTTTAAACATAATGTTGGCTGCAATTCTTCCATCATTACTAGCATATTTCCTTAATGTCCCATGTTAATATAGTGTACATGACTAAGACAGAAGCAGAATTCTCATTTAACTTCAACACATCGTATACAGCCAGGGGTTCAAAACTTTGGCAGGCCCTGCTAAACATCTCACAGGCTGTAGCATGCTGAAAGTGTTATTTGCTTTTCAATAAATGTGTTTGGAAGCTGTTAATTGAAAACCTTTGTTACACGGCAGGACTGGCTGGAATTTAAATACACCTTCCTGCTGCTTTGTCTGAGAGAGGAAGAAATAAGAGCCAGACTCTGATTTGTGCTAAGCTGTCATCAGTCAGGAGTACTCTCTCCTGATTAACACTGGAGGAGCTGAGATCAGAATCTGATCATATGTTTCCATAATAATATCCATTCAATAGAGATTGGAAGATAGGTTTGGAAAAAGATAGGAATACTGCCATGAGCCCCACATGCTCCAACCATCAAGTGCTTTGTTAATCAAAACAAATAATCTTTTTGAGGAATTCTGAAATGTTTGGTTTTTAATTTCTTTTTTTTTCTGTTCAGCACCAGAACTGGAAGTGCTGGACTATCATGACAATGTCTGTTCTTGTGGTATTTCTGATATGAGCAGAATGGATGTGCCAGAAAGCTCACGTACAAACAGCTCAGTTCTGTGGACTCAGAAGTAAAATTACTCAGAGGTCAAATTGCAACCTAGGGTACCTCCATTGGGCTTGATGCGGCTCTCTCATTAATCTAATTTCCCTGTCTGCAATGGATTTACTCCTGTCTTTCAGTGGTGCAAATCAGAGGAGAATCAGGTCCATTAACGTCAGTGGAGCTATACCAGGGATGTAGTTGGCCCATGAGGTTCATATAATCTGAATCCGCATCAGATAAACATCTGAACTCCTGGGTGGTTTTCCAAATCAAAACCATGCTACAGCCCTCTGGCACTTTTCCATTTACAAATTCATCGCTAAAAAATGGACATATATTTGGATGACACAAGATATTGAGGAATGAGAAATATTTGAAGTGCTGCATAAGCAAAACTGCAAGGAGAACTATATTGCAAGAGTTTATACAACTCGTTGCTCCAGTTGACTCATGTTGATTTATTCACTTCTCAGACTACATGCTAAGGACTTGCTCCTACACATTATAAAATATGACCATATATTGCCATGTATTTTATGAAGGGCTACCATGCACATGTACTCAAGTGCAATGCTTGATTCCACAATTACATGGCATTGTGCACCTTCTGATAAGTATGTCCTTCACTTTAGACTCAAATTTATCTCCATGCAACATAAATCAGATGTTTATCTCACTTTCATTACTATAAATTACTTACACTACGGGCTTGATCTCACCATGAATGTGTGCACGGAGCTCCCACTCGGGTCAGTTCCTGTCTCACATGTGATGTTCTGCAGGGATTACTCTTGTCCCCTCCTTTTTTAACATATGTCATTCCTGTTGTGGGAGTCCGAAGATTCTATTGTCTTCAGCATGCCGACAACATCCAGCTTTATATCCTCCTGAGGGAATGTGACTAGAGCCTCAGTAAGAAGCTTGGAGCAACCAGCCAAGACTTTGACCACACTCCCTATTAAGGGTGTCGGCCCTCCTGTCAAATTAGCATAGAAGTTTGTAGTATTTCTAGTCCTGTTCTTGCTGCTTGAGAATCAGGTAGTAACCATAACTAGGAAAGCCCTCCTCCCACCTCTGGATAGAAGCCTAGTAGCCACGATATGCTTGTTTGGCTCCTTGCAACTGGTTACTATCATTCCCTATACCTAGGGCTGGATTACTGCAACAGTTAATCTAACTGCAGCTTGTAGAACACACAGCAGCCCGCTTCTTATATTGAACAAGCTGGAAAGAGGACATCATAAGTGTTTTACATCCAGCGCTGACCCTCTATCCACTACAGGCCCAATTCAGACTGTGTTGTAGTCTGATCATCTTCGCAGCTTGGTGGAAAATCTTACCTTTTGCAGCAGTAAACCCAAAATAACCAGCGATATACTCAAATTGGGGGTAATTTACCCCACTGCAAAGGGCCTGTGTAATAATTGAGCCCCAGAAGAGACAGGGAAAGGGGAAGGAAGAAAGAAATGCAAAGCAACAACTGATCCCAAGTCAGAGAGGAGCCTGCTTTTGATTATATTCTTATGTAAGTCTTAATTTTCTGTATCTTGGCACCTAAATATCAAAAGGGATTAGTGCACTGTAAATACGAGAGAGAGAGAGAGAGAGAGAGAGAGAGAGTCAATGAGAGATCCATCCATGGGGCCTCATAAGAGCAGGTAATTGATAAATACCAAACTATAAAACTAGGATGATTTTTGTACAGTTAATGATGGTAGGGACACGATTTCCCCCTCCCCTCATTTTCAGCTGCTTGCACTATTACATCTTTGTATCCCACAGTCTGCATCTTATAGGTGTCTAGAGGGAAGAGAAAGTACCCACTAGCCACCTGCTGGGCATTCTCTCAGTGTGGGAGGTGGGTGGCTCTTGCAAGCTTAGATCTGGCAGACCAGGCTGGCTCCTCTGCTTCTCTCTACAGGGTCCCAAGAGCTAAAGCCATGTTGGAGGGAGGGCGAAGGGCAAAGCATGCTGGGGCATATCAGGAGCAGGGAGGCATGGTGCGTGGGAGTAGCCAGAGTGCATTCTGCTCCAGCAAACCTCAGCTGGTGTCACTTAGGGTATGTCTTCAATGTAAGGCTGGGCTCAGACTCGGGCTCAAGCCTAACCCCCTTCCATCCACACACAAATCATGCAAACTTGGGGCTCAGACCCAGAGTCCCAGGACCCTGAGGGGCTGCAGGGGCTGAGCCCAGGTCAAGCCTTGACCCAGGGTTTGAGCCCTATTTCAGGGGGCTTCTGTGGTCTGAAGCAGCCCTCTCACAAGATATTGAAGTTCAGTTTGTGTCCTTGACAGTCCGCAAGGATTTTTTTTCTGTGCTCCTGCACTGAGCTATTTGAGACAATAACCCTCTGTGTCTTGTCCTGTTCCAGGCCCCTCGACCGTTTCTGGCTGCAGCATCTCCACAGCTCACCCACGCTGCAGCAGAAGCCTGGGCCAATGTCCCTTTCTGGACTGTTCCAAGAGGAAGCGTTTCCGTGATGAATTTATGGCTGAAGTCTTGCACAGGGCCAACAAGCAGGCCCAATACCAACGACCGAGGGACTTGCAGCTAGAGGAAAGGCTGAGGCTGGCTGCACAGTTTGAGGACAGCAAAGGAGCTGGCTGCACAGCAAAGGAGCAGGCACTTGCTTTGCAGTTCCTGGAACAGGAATGGTGGCTAAGGGAGGAGGACGACACTCAGCAGAAAGAGATTGTCTAAGTGGCTCCTATCACTAGTGACTTGCAAGAGTAGCATCACCTGCTGCATCACCCACACCATGGCCTAAGTCCCCTGTGCATTAGCCTATGCTGCAGTCCAAAAGTAGCTTGGAAGACTCCATGGCTGGGTATCCCATGCAACTGGGTCCCATGAGTGGCTGGGCAGGACAACCTTGCCCCATGCAGTCCTCCATATAGACCCTCTCCCCATAGGCGCCAACTTTCTCTGGCGCCGGTGGGTGCCCGCGCCCCCCGCCCTTTCCCTGTCCCTGGCCCCGCCCCGACTCCACCCTTTCCCCGCCCCTGGCCCTGCCCCCATTCCAACCCCATCCCCAAAGTCCCCACCCTAACTCCGCCCCCTCCCTGCCCCTATTGGATCCCTTCCCCAAATCCCTGACCCGGCTTCGCCTCTTCCCCCAGCACGCCGTGTCCCCCCCGCCCCCCTCCCTGCCCCGCAAATCAGCTGTTTCATGGCGCAAGCGCTGGGAGGGAGGGGGGAGAAGCAGGATGCCGCGGTGCGCTCGCGGAGGAGGCGGAGGTAAGCTGGAGCAGGGGGGGGCGGGGAGCTGCCGGTGGGTACTGAGAACCCACCAATTTTTTTCTGTGGGTGCTCCAGCCCCGGAGCACCCACAGAGTCGGTGCCTATGCCTCTCCCCTGTGGATTCCTCCACCTCTCTCCTACAGTGTCATGTGCACAAAAAATGGGGAAAGAAGCCAAAGGAGAACAGGTGGCCAGGGGCCTTGCCATGGTAGAGGAGCTTCTATTTTGTACATGGTTTCACTCTTTACATTTGTTCATGCACTTTTTTTTTTCCTGTAAGGTTCTGTTGTTCCTGGTGATTTGGTGGGGCAATAGCAGCTGGCCTGCCTGGGAATGGCTGAACATTGCACTTTTCAAATACATGTTTAGAAATAAGCTTTCTTGATGAAATAAAAAAACCTTTATTTCTATCACTGCTTCACATTGTTATGTATATTCAAAATAATAAAGGTAAACACATGATTGGGGCAATTAGGAATTAGTGTGCAAAAACTATCCCTCAATCTATCGCAATCCGCACTTCAATCACTTCCTTTCATCAGTCCATAGTGTGAATAACCCTCACCCTCCATTTCATGGCTGGTCATGTCATTCATAAGTACATTGCATGCAACTAACATTCCACACTCCTCCCCACAATCATTGAGACCCCATACCTCCCCCCACAAGCACATCCATTGGGCCATGTAAGCCCATACTGTGGGAGCCCACAGCATCCCTGGGTTCTGATGCCTGGGTGCATCCAGCTCCAGCTGTGGTAGGTACCTTTTCTGGCTGCGTGTACTGATTCAGCAGCCCCTCACTGTCATAAATCCATTCAGGGGGACAGGCTCACCTCTGGCTTCACAAAGATTGTGAAAAGCACTGCAAGCCAGGGTCAGCTGACTCGAGTCCCACCAACCCTGGGCTTACAGTGCAGTGTAGACAAACCCTTAGGGACTATCGCCTGCTGGCATAAGTTAGAGTAGCAGCTGTGATGCTTGTAAACCAAGTGCCAGCTCTGGCCAAGGCTGTAGTCATTAGCTAAGAACTGACAAATTCATAGCTGGAACCAAACCAGCTCACCATTATGTTACTTGTGTTCAAAATGGGTATTAGTCTTATCATAATGTGTTGAGTGCTTAGACTCTATGAAATGCTTGTAAATTGCTGCATGCTTTAATCCCACTTGTAATGTCTGTATTCCATGCCATAAGGTAATATGTACATTTTGCTTTATAACTTTGAAAATGTTTGCTCCGAACTTGTGAACCCAGGCATGGGAATCGTGTTCCCTCCCCCGCCCCCATCCAGGAGGACTAACAAAAATTAAGTGGGCCATCATAAGACACAAGCTTTGTTAATTGCCCCATCCACTCACAGAGAACGATGTGCAGAAGGCCTCATCCCATCGGTTTGAATGCTGCAAGAAGGAAAGAAAAATAGTTGACATGAAGATTTCTCATCTCTTCACTGTTTGAACTCTCACAGGGCCAGAGACTCTAAACTGAAGTGAGACTCTCCCCTGGTTATCCCTGGGTTTGCCCTGAAAGACAGTTTGAATTGACAGATCACTACAACGGTCACTCAGGATTTAGATTTGTGTTTGTGTGTTTGCTAGGGTTACCGTACATGCAGGTTTTCACAGACATGACCTCTTTTTTGGTCCTCTGATCCCCTTCCGGGTGGATTTTTGAAATGTGAAGAAATGGCTGGGATTTTTTCTTGCTCGTCGCAGATCAGAAAGAACCAACTGCAAGTCTCCCCGCCCCGACTGGTCCCTCTCTGCAGCCGCAGCTGCCGGATCCTGCTTAGCCCGGCCCGCCAGGAAAGCGGAGCTGCCAAGCACCTCTTGGCCAGGCTGCCTGCTATACTATGGGGTTTGGAGGGGTGACAGGGCCAGGCCCTGGTTCCCCACCCTGGGCAGGGAGAGAGGCCTGCAGGAAGGTGCTGACTGACAGGCTGGTCCTGTGTCTCAGGCCTGCACCAGCTGCCCTGCCACTGTGACAGGGAGCGTGACACTACCCCCCCACCTCAAGAGTGAGGCCACAGGTACCCTCTCAACACCCCCCAAATACCCTCTCCCGTTGCAATACACACACACACCTCCAGTACCCCCCAACTGTATCCCCTCTCCACTCTTCCTGGCAGTGTCCTCTCTGAGGGAACTTGAAATATGGTAACACAAATGTTTGCTTACTTTAAGATGTAAATAACTAATTTCTTTTTCCTAGTTAATAAATGTTTAAATAGTTTATTACAGAATTGGCTAAAGGTGTTGCCTTTGGTGTAAGATCTAGGATACCAATTGATCTGGGGTAAATTACTAGTCTCGGGACTGGAAGTAACCTGAATATTTTGTGATTTTTTTGTGTGTGTGTGTAAGTGACCATTTATCACTAAGTCCAGCTGGTCTGGTGGCAAGATAGATTGGAGAGCCTAAGGAGACTGTCTGTGACACCATGTTTATAGTGATCCAGGAGTTCACACTTGTTATGGGGTTGGTAAAATCTAATCTAACATATCACCAATTTGGGGTGTCTGCCCTGTTTTTAACAGTCTGCCATGAAGTAGGCACTCGCGGTCATGAGCCACTCCAGACAGCATCCACACTGCTCTTACCTGCACAGAGGGTAGAGGTAAGACAAAGAATCTGGGAGCTAAAAATGACTCCTTGGCAGCCCTTCTGCTGCACTGTGAAGACCCTGTCCCTATGTTTTGTTTTGTTCTCTAAAATATTTCTTTTAACTTTCATCCATGTTAATTGCTAATGTTTATTTTTGACATATCCAGATGGAAGATTATTGAAAATGTATTTAGCAGAGATGAACTTGATTTCCTTGATGCAATATTGACTGAGTAATTAGCAAACCAAAGGATAATTATAAGTTCAATTGGCAAAATTGGAAAATGTTCGTGCGAGTAAAGCCTCGCACTTGTCCTTGCTCTTTTTTGTACTTTTGCAACGGCAAGGACAAGTGTTAGGCTTTACTCGCACTAACATTTTCCAATTTTGCCAATTGAACTTATAATTATCCTTCGGTTTGCTAATTATTCAGTCACTACAGGGATTTATTTATCATGCCTTCTAAAAGAAGAAGGATTAAAGGGTGAATTCTGCCCTCTTTGCAACCTCACTGGTTTCACGGGGGTTGCATTGGTAGAACTGAGCATAGAATATAGGTGAACAACTGTACAGGTATTCTGAAAGTCAGTTGCTGTATGTTCAGTGAGGTTATACCCAATTTACTACAATGGAGTTACACTGGTGTAACTGAGAGCAGCGTTAAAACCAGACTCTGAACTCATTGAAATATGAGAACCTGATAAATAAATCCCTGTAGTGACTTAATACGGTTGCAATACTACCCAAAGCTCAGTTTAAATAGCAATCTTCTTGTCATCACTCTAAGGTATTTAAAATCCCCACACAAAGGGTTACAAATTAAATCTTTGTAATGTCCTAAATCCTCTCATTCAGCCTTTAAAGCTCTGAAAAGTTTTCTCTTATAGTCTCCTAACCATCTTTTAAAATATATTTAGGTGGCAGCATCTAACAAATCCTCCTAGAGGATCATTAATTAACCACAAGATCAGTTTCTTTCTTTCTTTCTTTCTTTCTTTCTTTCTTTCTTTCTTTCTTTCTTTCTTTCTTTTCCCCCAAGTTATGCCACTGATTTACACAGCATCCATCCTCTTTTTTTTTTCTCTTTTCTTTCCTTCTTATTTCCCCCTTTTCCCCCAAGACCCTTCAAAATGGAATTTTAGCCAAAGGAAGACAGAATGCCCCATGACCCCTTCCGGGCCAAATGGAAAATATTGAAATGCCCTCTTCTCTTTTTAAAGAGCACAGGGGAAAAAATGTCACTGCATATTGAACAGAATGGCTTTATTTGCATGTCACAGAAATTCAGGGGGCTGGAGTTTGGAGGGTATTTCTGAGTACTGCAGGTAAGATTGTTCTTTATGTGAGAATCCTTCATAGGAATAATCATAAACTTTTAAGAACCAAGTTCCAGCCTATAGATTTGGGTTTTCGTTTCTCAAAATAGCATATTTATTACTGTTTGTGTTTTAATCAACATTTTCCCTCTGAGATCAGGAAGCACTATACACTATATGGAGAAAATTTGTCTTAACATTGCAAGCTTTGCAGCTCCTGTGCAGTATAACTGAAGAGAAACTGTTGCTTATTCCCATGCCATTAACTACAAATGGTCTGAGATATTCTGTTTGTTTCCTTGCTTTGCATTTGAATGCCAATAAAAATGTAGCGGTCAGTTTTGTTTTGGTTTGTTGTGGTGTGAAACATAGGGTTAGCTAGCCTGACCCATTGGCAGCCTGACTCTGGGCTCCGGTGCAGCAGCTCAGCCTACAAAAAGGGGCCGGGATGCCTGTTTAAGCAGATTCAGGGCAATATCCCTGGCATAGAGGAGTTCCCGTTGGGTGTGCTAAAGCTAGTGTAAAGGACACAGACTCCCGTGTTGAGGCATGTGGCGGGTGGGTTTGGGGCTGAAGGGGCTGTGTCAGGGTAGAAGGGAAAGTAGCTGGAACACGCAATGCTCTACCTACTCTAGAGGTAACCCTTCAGCAGAGAGGTAGTCACTGTCATCTTCCATTGCCTATGGCACCACTCTCACTTATGCTGCAGGCAACATCCAGAACCCTGAAGGAGTGAGGTATAAAGGTGGCTTAATCTCCTCCGGCAGCTTTGTCTCTGCTCCTGTAGGGCTGTGCCTCCTGAGAGGTGCAGTACAGGACTCAAGACATAATATTTACTCACATTAGCCTAACACATTATACCCCTGAAAATCATAGTCTATTTCTAGCCAACCTGTTTTCCCCTGTGCCTGCATTTGCAGGCTGATCCAGCAAGGTGCTGAGTGTTTTCAATTCCTAGTGAAGTCAGTGGCAGTTGAGGATGCTCTGCACCTGACACAATGAGGCCCATAGTCTGTTGGAAATATTATAATACTAACTCAAGCCCTGATGGAAATATGTGCTCCTGTACACTGGGGAAGTAGGACATACACACAGCTCAGTCAGGCTTCTTAATTCCACATGAGAAACACATACAGTATCGGAAAACCCCTAGAGCTTATCCAAAATGACCTCCTATTTGAGTGCCATCGTGAAGCTCAGACCACACAACTGAAGCATGCATGCCTAGTTCTTGCTGATTCTCCACACTGCACTCCACACTCCACATTGCGTTGTTTTAGAAGGTGATGTGTAAGGAATTAGCTGGGCTGTGTGTACCACTGCCCTCTACTGGGCAGAATGATAACTGTGTCATGGGCCCCACAGAATTAACAGCTCCTGGAAATTCTCCTTTCTCGGGTTGTCAGAGGCTTGTGTTTTTTCTGCTGGGTAAGGTTATTTCTTTCCTGTTGTCACCATGATATTCTGAATGGCCACAGTGTGCAGCTCAGTGACAACTGTGACATACTAAGTGGTTATGAATTTGTTATAATACCATGGTTAGTGATGGCTGACCATCAAGAATTTGGCTAGATACCCACATTTTTGGATGCATATCTGCATGAAATCTGGAGTATTTTGCCATCTTGGGTCTCGCAAGCAGGGCTGGAAAGCTGTTTGAATTCTGGTACTTCTTGATTCCTGGTAATTAAGTAGCAAAGGAAATATCTAGAGTGATATACACTAGTTTAAGCAGGGTCTGAATGAATGCTTCCCTGACAGTTAGCTGGGAGAGGGAGAGACTCTGGGTGTGGTTATGTAAATATGGTTTGCTCCTGCTTTGCTTATATTTGCATAGATATTCAGCAAATGGAGCGGTGTTTTGCTCATTATAATCAACTTGACTGGTGTTGGGTCACAAATCAAGTTAGTACTGAATGAAGGGGTAGTGAAATGCTGTTATCAATGTTGTGATCATTGTGAGAATGCAGGGAAGCAGGACTGTGCTTAACCTGTTCCAAATGGGGGATCATCACCCTTAGCGGAGAGGACCTCATTGAGCCAGGGGATCGACTGCCAAAGCCCTGTGAAAGTAAAAGGGGTGGGGACAGAAGTCCTGGTCAGGAAGCTGTATAATGCCCTATGGGTCTTCTCTAGACTGGCTTATCCTGTTCTTCCCAACTGTTCAATAATAGAGCTAAATAAGCTTTATTGGGAGCCTCTTTTGTTATTTTAATTGCTCAATCAGAGTTGAAACCAGTTGTGGTAGGACTGTGTTTCTACCCTACCTGCTAAGAGCTAAAATCACTTGAGATGGGGCAGTGTTTCTGCCCAGTCTGCAAAAGAGCTGAAAATCACTGAGAGACTGATGTGCAGAGGTCACAGCAGAGAGGCAGAAGGTGACTGACAGTCAGCTGGTGAATGAGTGACCAACAGGACAGCAGTGAAGAAGCGTGATGAGCAGCCAGCAGGGTGGTGGTGGAGAGGTGTGACAAGCGGCCAGCAGAGTGGTGCTAGAGAGGTGCGAAGTGTGGCCAGCAGGGCAGCGCCAGAGAGGCATGACGAGCAGCCAGCTGGGTGGTGGGTGGCTGGTGGAGGAGTATGATGAGCGCACTGAGCAGGTGGCTGGTGAGTGGCCAGCAGAGCGAGTAAGATGCCTCTTTACCCCCCACCCAGGGTGGGAGGTGAACTCTGCAGATGCACCCCTGAACTCTTGGTCTGTACTGCCCAATGACAGCAACTGTGACTGGAGTGCAGAGAAGGGTCGGGCATGTGAAAGGGACTTTTGGGTTGCTGGACTTAAGGACCTGAGGGGAAAAGGGCAGTGCCCAACCTGCTTGGGGGTGAATCTTTTACTAATGGTTTATGATTATGAACCCTGTTTGTGGTGTTTTCCCAAATTAACTCCGAGTTACTTCCCTCCTTTTATTAAAAGTTTCTTTCCTACACTCGGACTCTATGCTTGCAAGTGGGGAAGTATTGCCTCTCAGAGGTGCCTCAGGGTGGTGTCTAATTTCCCCAGGTTACTGGGTGGGGGCTCGAGCTGGTACTGTATTGTATCAATGGAAAGGAACCCCTAGATATTGAACCCAGCCCTGGTTGCTGCTGTCTCCACCTGGCAGAAGGGTTACCCTAGGAATAGGGGAATGAAATTAAGGAGGAAATGTAGGCTGAATAGGAAGAGAAGTTCCCTGACAATGTGCATTATTAATCTCTGAAATGTTTTGTCAGGGAAATGATGGAAGCCCCACTCCCTGGGACATTTAACACTAGACTGAGCACAAGGTTTACACATAAGAGGATAATCAGACCCTGAAGCGGGAGTGAATATGGAAGACCTAGAGAGCAGCAGCTGTACAGTAGCTCTCAGGGTAATTTATAGGTGAGGATCCAGGAAGGTACCAGTCTGTAAAATCTGATTTATTAATTTTATACTGTAATAAGGGACCATCAAGATTTCTTTTGGAATGCAAGTTTGACTTGTTTATGTGCAATATACATTACCAAATGTATGGGAACGAATTTGGTGCTGTACCACGCGACTATTGCTAAAGCTCTTTCATCTTAGCATATGAGCAACATGGCTCAGGTGGCACAAGACCAGGATTCATCACCGAATTTGGTCCGCTGGTTGGATCATTAGCTTTCCCAGCTTGGGCCAGGTACTGAGGGAGAGTGCAACGTGAATGCTGATCCATGCCCCCCAGCTCTTTCAGGAAAACCACTTGTTACATTTTTCAAAAATAGTATAAACAGTAACTGGAAAATGTTAGTTACACAACTTCCATGGAAAATAAAAGTATCCGTTTATAGTTACATATTCATGTATTCAGACAGTGTAGCATAAATAAATATTAGTATGTGTTTAACATTGCAGTGGAAGTGAAACCAGGGGAAATTCAATGCAGACAGTTTTTATTGGATCTCAGGAGGAAAAGAACAGCGAAATTTTCTTAGAAAAGTCTATTGCTTTGTGATGTCAACACCAGTCCTTCAATGCAGAACAACCTTTTTAATTGTGCACTGGAGAGGACTATAGTGTTATAGAAAGCATTTGGTAACTTTGTGTAACCTAGTTTCTTCTACTGTGAAGTGTTAACTATTTATGGATAGTTGTCTCTCTGTTTTTGAAGTATCATTTATACTGTACTCCTTAGGAAAGAGGTAACAAGGTTTAAAATAACTCATTCTTTGTCCTTTACTACCATATGCTACACACCTGTACAGTTCACATTGCCATTTTGGGTTTAGGTTATGGCACTTAGCCACAGCCCTGAGGAGGGCACAATGCAGAGCCTCATTGCCTCAGGGTGTTCTGGAGGGAGGAGTCATTCCTCAGTTTTCTGGCCTGAGGAGAACATGTGCAAGCTACAACCTGCTCTTCTGTTCCTCCCAATAAACCTGATTAGCTTTGGAAGGTGGGGCATGGGGCCATGGTCCAGCCTCCTCCTCAATCTCTCCCACCTTCTCTGGAGTGATTGGTGAACCTGTGGGGGTATCAAGGGCCTGATCCAAAGCCCATTGAAATCAATTGGGATCTTTTCATTGACTTCAGAAGAGTATGGATAAGGCTCAGAGGGAGCAGTCCTAAGTACAGGGATTTCAATTGTGCCTGAAACTTGTGCAGGGTGCCAACGTGAGTGGGGAGAGGGAAGAGAGGAAGGGTCCCTCTGGCCTCTGCCCCCACATCTACAACCCCACTCCAGGGCCAGGTATAATCTGGCACACCTCAAACCCCATGTGTAAAAAGCAAGAGGACAGTACAAACATTGTAGATTTGAAAATTGGCTTGCAGACAGGACACAAAAGGTGTTACGGAAAGTGAAGAGTTCAGAGTAGGGAGAGGTAATGGGTGGTGTGCTGCAATGGTCAATAATAAGATCTGGGTTCGTTTACCATACAGGTGCCGACTTTCTTCTTTCCAGGTGGGTGCTCCTCCCCCGCTCTGCCCTGAGGCCCTGCCCCCACTCCGCCCTTCCCCCCAAGACCCCACCTTTGCTCCCCCTCTTCCCGCCCCCTGCTCTGCCCCCTTCCCCAAGGCCCTGCCCTGCCTCTTCCCAGCCCCTCTCCACCCCTTCCCCCCCAAGCACACCCCACCTTTGCTCTGCCTCTTCCCACCCCCACTCTGCCCTCTCCCCCCAGCCCCCCCCACCCACTGCCAAAAAGCTGATTGGTGGGTGTAGTGAGGCGGTGTGGCTCCCTGCCGCTCCAGAGAAGGAAGAGCCCATCCAGAGGCTGGAGTGGGTGGAGCTAGGGAGCTCTGAGCCCACCCCTCAGAGGGTCAGGCAGCGACCCAGAAGTATAAAGGCTCGCCCTCAGAGCTCAGTAAGGCCCCAGCCACCGAGGAGGCCAGATGCCTCCAGCCTAGCCCGCGGCTGGAAAAATCCTGTGGCCCAAGGCGGCCACCAGGACTGGCCGGGCCTGCCCTGCGCCCACTACCCGGAGGAGTTGCCGGACCTACCCTGCGCCCGCTACCTGGAGGAGTTGCTGGACCTGACCTGTGCCCGCTACCCGGAGGAGTTGCCAGGCCTGCAGCTCGCCGAGGAACCTATGGTGCTGGACCCCCCAGAGGACAACACCCTGTCCCAGGTACTACCCGAAGGGGAATCTGGAAGTAGCCCGGGGGCAGCTGACCCTAGTCTGGCTGCAGCACTGCTGGAGCCCATGTCAGTGTGTTGCGGCCAGGATCCCCACAGATTAAGCAGCCTTCTGCCGCTGCTAGGGCCCCGAGCTGGGAAGCAGTGGAGTGCGAGGGCCTGCATCCCCCCTGCCACCCAACCCGTGGGTGGCAGTCTCCCCCTCTCCCAGGACTTTGGAGGCTTGGGGCCTACTGTTGTTCCTCAGCCCTGCCTGAGGGCCTGAGTCCTGACTCTGCACTGTCCCGCCCTGACCTAGGGCCTGGGCTTGCTAGTAATTGTACTGTTGTTGCTCAGCCCTGACTGCAGGCCTGAGCCCTGAAGCATTGTTGCCCGCCCTCACCCGGGGCCCGGGCTTACAGAGTTTCTTTCAGTTACTGCAAGGGCTGCCGAGGGAGACCCTCGCGGACAGACTAATTCCCCCAAAAAATAACTGTATGTAGTGAGCCGGTGTGGCTCCCCGCCGCCCCGGAGAGGGTCGAGCCCCGGTTAACCCTTGTACAGTGGGGTTCGCCAAACAGCTGATGGGCTGGGCCCACTGAGCAGCTGATTGATGGGTGGGTGGTGGGTGCTGAGCACCCATTACTTTTTCTTTTCCAGAGTGCTCCAGCCCCAGAGTACCCAACTACTCAGCACCTATGGTTTACCATGTTTACAAATGGCCTTCAGGAGTGTGAGAGCGCAACTTCAAAACCTACATTTGCTGATGACAGAAGTTAATTGACAGTGGGAAGCACAAAGAAACAGGAAAAATCTCTAGGCTGATAAGTGGCTCAGGCATTTCAGTGCGGTAACTAAGCGAGAATACAAAAAGCAAGAGATCTTATCTTCCCTACTCGCCATAAAAATAGTGGGCCAGATCCTCAGCTTATGTAATCAACATAGCTTCAGAATAACGGGTCAAGGATTGAACAGAAGTTGTGCAGATGAAATACCAGGTTGTAAGGCCTAAGTTTATCAATGAAGGTGTTCATGGATCACAGGTGTTCTTCTGGGATCTGGTTAATGCATCAGTTGAGTGGAGTGTTGCATGTGCAATGGAAGAGATAATTAGATAATCAGACTTTAATGATCATAAGATCTGCAAAGTCGTAGCTTTAAAACAATGAGGAAATGTAATTTAATGTGTGTGCGTATTGAAGAGTAGTAGAAGGGCATGCTGGAGACAGGGGTGCTGGAACAATCTATATAATGGGGTAGGCGCTGAGAGCCATTGAACCAAACTGTAACCCTGTATATAATGGAAACCACTTCAAGCCAGCACTCCTAGTTCCAGCACCTATGCCTGGAGAGTCACGTCCTCTCTCCATGGAGCAGGCGCAGAATAGGGCTATAGAACTGCAAGCTTCCTATGCTGTTTTGCCAGTGTGCCCCAACCCAAACATGGCCACACACTGTCCAGGTGGGGGAAGATAATTCAATCTCTGTTCCCATTTACTCCTTGGCTTCTCTGCTGGGACTGCCAACAAGGGTGCCAATTGGTGCCACCCACAGTGGTCTTGTGATGTGGGTTTCTCCACAAGGGAATGGACTGAAACCATGAAACTCATTGAACATAGTCCACTTCACAGCCACCAGACAGCAACAGATTTCCTTGCCACTGACCTGGGGCTTGATCCTGCAAGGTTTTCTCAATTCCCATGGACTGTGTGGAAGGTGCTCAACCCCTTACAGGATGGGAACCTTGAGTTGGGTTTTGGCTGGTGACATAAAGGGGAAAGGTTACCAATCCCCTGAGTAGCTATGCCCTCAAGATGTATATTTTTGTATACAGTGGAAAAAACCTAACGGCAAAGAGTGTTTCTAGAGTTAAAGGGAAAAGATTTGAATATGTCGTACCTGTTTCCAAGTTAGGTTTTATGACGTTCTTTCAGTAAAAGCTGTTTAAGATTATATTTGCAAAGCCAGCATTTATATTCCATAATAAAGCAAAGGCTGTGAAGAAAATCAGCTCCTGATATTACAGTTAAAAGTTAGAGGTGTAATTACATAGTCATTCATCTTATATAACAGATTTTACATCCAGGAATAAAACATACTTTTAAAAAAAGCATTTTGGAATTATAAAAAATATACAGTTTTATACTGCCCTCTTAGTAAGCAATTTTGTTTCTTGGTAAAAGGCAGTAAAACAGCTCATGCCTCACTGGAGACTCCTGTATACAGCTCTCTTCTAACTGATCAACAGTGATGCATTAAAATGTATTTGGGACTTTGCAGTTTATCTTTAAAAATTGATTCCCCCCCCCACCCATTTGTTCCAGCGATTTAAAGCTGATCTGAGGTGTTTGCACTTTCCCAGTGAATTAATTATCTGAAATGTTCCTAGTGCTACATCACCCTTCATTTTTGTCCAGAAGGAACAGATTTATACCAACTCTTGTGTATTTAATGCCCACTTGTTTTGGAACATGAGGTAGAAGATCATCCTCACTTTAAGTTTTCATATGTTTGGGAGAAATATTCCTTCCAAGATTTCCTATTGGGACTGGTACCCTCAACATTTTATACAGCTTCTTTTAAAGATGATTATCTCCCACTGTCCCTTTCAGCTGGGCCCGTAGAAAACATTTCCAGCTATCTGGGTGTGTGCATGTCTGTGCATAGTGGGTGAAGTAGTTCTTTTCATGGTAGGAGTGTCACATCGACCTGCAGAATAACCTCATCTTCTGAGTCAGCCATCTAAATAATTTCTCTTAGCAGCCTCCTTGAAAAATGTCTCATGAATGGCCAAAATTGGGAAATACTCCTGTGCCATAGCAGGAGAAACCCTAAAGAATATCTCTCCCCAAATCCCTGTGAAGAATAGCTCATCTTTGGCCATCTTACTCGGGTCCAATTTATGCTCATTGATGTGCCCCTTTATTTGACTGCCTGCTTTGCTACACAGCAGGGGAAATCACCTATGGGAGGGCAGGTGCCAGTACCCTTGCGGGTTTCTGCTAGAGGAGGGCAGTTTTAATCTCCACAAAAGGCTCCACAGGAACACCATCAATGGAAGCTGTCTAAGGCAGGGGTTCTCAACCTTTTTCTTTTTCAGCTCCCCCTCACCCCCCCCCAACATGCTATAAAAAACCTCCATGGCCCACCTGCACCACAATATTTTTTTCTGTATATAAAAGCCAGGGCTGGCATTAGGGGCTAGCAGGCAGGGCAATTGCCCAGGGCCCTGCAAAGCTAAGCTGCTCAGGCTTCAGCTTGAGGCCCAGGTGGCAGGGCTCAGGGCAGTGAGGCTTTGGCTTTCAACCCTGGGGCCCAGTGACTCTAATGCCGGCCCTGCTTGGCAGACCCCCCTGAAACCTGCTCGTGGCCCCCCAGGGGGCCCCAAACCCCTGGTTGAGAAGTGCTGGTCTAAGGGATGTGCTAAATCAAGTGCGCGTGCACACACACACATAGATACAGACACACATACACACACAGAGTCAGAACTGGACCCTTTTAGGGTACCTAAGGGCTCTCTGACCAGAGAGGAACCCAGAAAAGGCCCTGGATGAAACTGCCCCTTAACTTCAAAGGGAGTACTTAAGAATTCTTTATTCACATCTCTGTGCCTTCTCACAAGCTGTGTGAGTAAGGGTGTGCAGGGCTGGGCCCAAACACTTCATAAGAACTAAATCCTGGACAACTACACCAATCCCTACATCGTGATAGCATGTTCTACTCACTCACACATCTGTGTTTTCCTTCGTATGTCATCTAATGTCTCTCTTCCATATTGTTTGGACTGTTTTGTTGAGAAGGATGGGTGGAGGTGAGCAGAAGAATCATGGTGGGTGTGTACTGCAGGGTCAGCTGACATTTAATTCTAAATTAAATTTAAGGCCTACTACTAGTCCTTTTGATTGTGGGCTTTCAGGGTGAATATATGCCAACATATTGTCTAATAAATCTATCACATGACTGTGTGAAGACCAAAGCCTACCCGGTTACTGGCTATGGTATCTTGTTTTCACATGGAGTAGCAATAGCAGTAAATTACACATTAGAACTTTTTTCCAGTCAAACGAGCCTACACCTGATTTTCTGTATTGCCCATACCTTTGATGCATGAACATATGGGGCTTGATTCTCAGCACCGCTGCAGCCATTTTATACTAGTCTGATGCCGAGTGGTGATAGATTTGGTCGATCCAGCATGTTGCGAGATGTCCCCATGGTGCCAGGCTGCTGTGATCACTCTGATATTACATCCCAGTCAACCCCAGCACAGCAGGACATGGTGGGGAGGTGCTGCACCCCAACAATCTCTGGCTGTCTGAACAGTCTCAGATTGCTCTGGTTTTTTTATCCTGGAGACCAGGTCAGTGGCTGGACGACCCAGGATTGAGGAGTGCAAAGGCCACCTTAGTTCCCCTACTCCTGAACTGAATGAAGAGCAGCTCAGACACTGGTCCAGAGTGTGACCTATGGAATCTGCAAGTCAAGTGACCTATTAAAACTGTGCTCAGGCCCGTTGACAGCAATTCCAGGCCCCAGGGCAGAACTGTCAATGACTGCTCTTCTGGCATAGCCAGAGCTTCCACGTGCCTGCCCGTCTGCCTTCGCCACTGCCGGTACCACCCCACGCGCGCCTAGGAGCCCTGTGGCCCACCTGGGCGATTTAAAAGGGCCTGGGACTCCCAGCTGCTGCTACCGCAGCAGCGGTGGCAGCTGGGGGCCACGAGCCCTTTTAAATCGCCTGGACCCCTGGGCAATTGCCTCCTCTTCCCCCCATGTCAGTGGGCCTGGCTGTGCTGTGTGTCTGCTGGTTGCAGCCAAGTGGCTTTTAGTGTGTAGGGTTACCATACGTCCGGATTTCCCCGGACATGTCCTCCTTTTGTGTGCTAAAAATAGCGTCCGGGGGGAATTTGTAAAGCACTCACAATGTCCGGGATTAGCAGAGAGTGGCTGGGAGGGCTGCAGGGAAGTCCCGGGCTGGACTCAGGAGCAGCTGTAGAGGAGCCAGATCCGCCCTGCATTCTGAGCCAGCAGCTCCCTTGCAGCCCAGTCCAGCAACACTGTGCAGGGCCAGACCGGGTTTTGTTGTGCAGGGCCAGACCGGGTTTTGTTGTGCAGGGGAGCTCAGCCACGTGTCCGGCTCGGCTGCACAGAGCCCAACACTCTGTTCTGAGCAGCAGGGTAAGGAGGTCAGGGGGCAGGAAGGTTCTGGAGGTGGAGGTCAAGAAACGGGGGGGGCTTTTTGGGGGGAGTGGAGAAAGTTTTGGGCAGTCAGGGTACAGGTAGGGGGTAGGGTCCTGGGGGGCAGTTGGGGGGGGTCTTAGGAGGGGGCAGTTAGGGGACAAGGAGCGGGGGGGGGGTAGGGGGCTGGGAGTTCTGGGGGGGAGCTGTCAGGGGGCAGGAGTGGAGAGAGGGATCGGAGCAGTCAGGGGACAGGGAGCAGAGGGGTTTAGATGGGTTGGGAGTTCTGGGGGGGGCTGTCAGGGGGCAGGAGTGCGGAGAGGGATCGGAGCAGTCAGGGGACAGGGAGCAGAGGGGTTTAGATGGGTTGGGAGTTCTGGGGGGGGGCTGTCAGTGGGTGGGGAGTGGTTGGATGGGGCGTGGGAGTCCCAGGGGTCTGTCTGGGGGTGGGGGTGTGGATAAAGGTTGGGGCAGTCAGGGGACAAGAGGCAGGGAGGCTTAGATAGTCCTGGGGGGCAGTTAGGGGCAGGGGTCCCAGGAGGGGGTAGTCAGGGGACAAGGAACGGGGGGAGGGTTGGGAGGTCAGGGGGGGCGGGAAGTGGGAGGGGCAGGGGCGGGGCTAGGGCGGGGCTCCTCCCGTCCTCTTTTTTGCTCGCTGAAATATGGTAACCCTATTAGTGTGTCATCTCCAGTTTCAATCATAAACTCCCCAGTGAGAAACTGACTAAGCTACATGCAACATGGATAACTAGCAGGACAGATAAAGGGACGAAAGTGTATAAAGGGTGCAGGTAATGCAGAAAATTAGGTCTGAGGTGTATTGACCAGAAAAACTCTCTTGTTGTTTACTGCTATTGATATTCCACACAAAGCAATGCCTCTTAGCAGTGTGAACGGGGAATGCACAGGTTTGCTCTATAGAGACTTCAGTAGCATGTTACAAAATTAAAAACATATAGTGTTTTACAGTGAGAAGTGATTCCACTAGTTCTAAATAAACTATATTTGCCTTGTGAAAAGAATAAGTACTTCTCTTGTTAGAAGTAATGGAGCTACACTAACTATGAATTTGACCTGCTTTTGTTATCAAGTGGTTTCCCTGAAGCTGTAAATTAGTCTCCTGAATTTTCTTTGTGCAATCGGAGCAAAAATGAACTAACTCTCTGCCAAGGAATGAACTCTGGAATATTTTTTTCCACATTTGCAAGCATTTGCAAGTCTCTCTAAGCAAATCAGGGTCCCGAACATGGCAAATGGATGAGAAAGTTCTCCAGGGAAAAACTAGTGAGCTCATAGTCCAAAATTGATGTAGTGAGAGTACTTTAAAAAAAAAAAAACACTCACACTTTCCACTATGATAAAACCAGAAGCAAGCATTAGCATAAGTAGTTTTTGACATCCATTGTTCAATGTCACTAGTGTTTTCCCCCTATATAGCGGAACAGTGGTTTATTCATAGCTCATGGGATTTTTTTAAAAAACATAAATCATTACAGAGCTTTTATTTCTATATCAATCAGTGGCTTGTAAAAATCCACAGGGATGAATAAACCATACAAGCTGGCAAGTAGTTTTAGTGGCGTTTAAAACAACTGTGGTAGTTATAAACAGTAAACAAAACATAGTAACCAATTTAAACACAAGAGATTGTTGGATCACAGGAGCATAAATCATTAACTTAATCATTTCAGCAACAGTGACTCAAAAGCAAAATTAAGCCAACAGTTCCCCCTGTAGCAATAATGAAGTACTGTATTTCTAAACAGAAAATGCATAATTGCAATGCATAATTGCAACTTGGAAATCCCTGCAAGATAATACTTCAGAAGAGAGACCTGCAATTTGCTGTCATGCAAAGTGCTTATGTAAACTATTGTAATTCCAAGCATATATTCTTTAAAATAATCCTAAAACCATGAGTAGGATTTGAATGAAGCTACTGCTAGGGTATTTGTGGCAGGGGTATTAGGCATAAAAGTGATGACAGCTTGTTGCTGATATGGTGACAGTACTGTGCTTTGAGATAGTCAAGGATTACCAGTTCAAGTTTCCTCAAGCAATATGACCAACAATTGTCACATAATGGGAGATAAAACAGTAGAATGGTCTAAGACTGCAGGCCTCACTGAGTCTAAACTCCCTTTTAGAGAGGACTACAGGATCAGGTTCTAAATATAACAGCTGGCCCTGTAGATGGTATTGAAGCAGTGACGCACATTTCACAAAACACCAAAACAATTTTTAGTTTTCTAGGCTCCTACTTCTGCTCCAATCTACCAAGGATTCGTACCATGAATAGTGTGGAGAAAGTGAATAGGGAAGTGTTATTTACCCCATCATATAGCACAAGAACCAGGAGTCACCCACTGAAATTAATAGGCAGAAGGTTTAAAACAAACAAAAGGAAGTACTTTACATAAAATGTAGTCAACCTGTGGAACTCATTGCCAGGGGACATTGTAAAGGCCAAACATGTAACAGGATTCAAAAAAGAATTAGATAAGTTCATGGAGGATAGGTGCATCAATGGCTATTAGCCAAGATAGTCAGGGACGCAACTCCATGCTCAAGATGTCCCTAAATCTGCAACTGCTAGAATCTGGGACTGAACAAAAGGGGATGGATCACTTGAAATTGCCCTTTCTGTTCATTCTCTCTGGCACTGGCCATTGACCGGGTTGGGATACTGAGCTCGATGGACAATTGGTCTGACTTAGTATGGCCATTTTATGTTCTAAGGCGAGTTACAGACTTGAATGCTGCTGAGCATGAACTAATCTTAGCTATGCTCTACATATATTGATGTGTTCTGCAGTAATGTGTAGATGGTTTGAAAACTGCTCTAGGAAGTGAGAGGTCACCATTCTGTGTGACTTCCTTTCCAACAGCGTGCCATCGCTGGTAAATAGTATCAATGGTCAATGATGGTCTGGCTGGAGAATCTTGCCTGCATGCTCGGGGTTCTACTGATCGCCATATTTGGGGTCGGGAAGGAATTTTCCTCCAGGGTAGATTGGCAGAGGCCCTGGCGGTTTTTCGCCTTCCTCCGCAGCATGGGGCAGGGGTCGCTAGCTGGAGGATTCTCTGAGACTTGAAGTCCTTAAATCACAGGATTTGGGGACTTCAACAGCTGAGTCAAGGGAAAGGGGGTGGGTCAGCTTTTGTGGCCTGCATCATGCGGGAGGTCAGACTAGATGATCATACTGGTCCCTTCTGACCTTAAAGTCTATGAGTCTATGAGTCTTTCCGTTTTGTATGAGCCCCTTACAGTTTTGCTTCCTTCTACACTGCACAGCAGTGGGGAGAATATTAGGGACAAAAAGAGACCCTTCTTTTCCTGAAGTGCCTTCCATCTGAGGATCTTAAAGTTCTTGGTCCATCCATCAAGGTTTGCTGTAATGACAATATGCAGAAATCTAAGATGAGCCTTGGGATTTCAGACAAATCACAACCAGAATACTCTTGGACAATATCCCATATTGGAAAAATGGATGTTTTAGGATTAATAAACCCAGGAAGCCAGTCTAGATTCTAGTCCTCTCTTGAATCCACAGTTGCAGTCACACACATTCCTCTATTTCTATCTTTTAAAAAACACAACATAATGATTATGGCTTTATTTTGAAATGTGTAAAATATAGAAAAGAAAAAAAAACATAAAATGCCAGTAACAAGGATTCAAACAAGGAAAACAAGATTTGACCCTAATATTACTGAGAAATAAAGCCCACATGTTGTTACAATAGGAGTCAGGCAGGAGTTCTAACTCCCTACAAATTATTAATTATATTGGCCATCTCTCTCTCTCTCTGTATATGTATATATATATGTATATATATATGTGTGTATATATATATATGTCAAAATCTGATATGTTAAAATGACACTGGGATTTGTTTATGAATCATTATTTCTGCACCCAACAAATCTGTGGATGAAACCTGGTCTTAATTTGAATGATTTTGATGAAGATAAACAGCATTTCACATAGCTATTGATGAACTGTTACTATAGATTCAAGACACCAGTCTGATATTTTAGTTAATGGAGTCCCAGCCCCCGTCTTTCTGTCCCCATCTCCTCTTGTCTTCTACTTAGAGTGTAAGTGGTGATGGGCTGGGGGTAAGAGTAACTTTATCTTGTTCCCCTGCTGATGCTGAAAAATACTGATTCTGAACTATACATAAATAACAGGCCTTTAAAATGGTGTAATTTATGTACCAACAGGTCAGGGATTAGAGTCCCTTAGCTTTAATGCACCAGATCTTTGTTAAGATCAATGTAAGTACAAATCAATGATGTTGCTCCAGATTTACATCCATTTAATCCCTACTTACTGACATATAACCTACAATTAGGGCTTCTGGTTTTAGGTTTAGACTGGTAAATACCGATAAAACACCATTGATACAAATAAATAAATCAGTGTTTATCCAATAAACACCAAAAACTCCACCAGAAATGGTTATTGTATTTAAAGGCTTGGCTACATGGAGCAATAATGCTGACTCAGGGGGATGTGATTTCTAAAGCGTACTAATGGGTTGTGCATTAATTGGTCCATGTAGATCTTGCTGGTGCACCGTAGGGAATAACAGAAAGCGATTGTTCATTACAGTATATATCACTGTAATGAGTAATGTATATGACATATATGTATATGATATGATATAAACATTTACTCATTATAGCAAATACAAAGAGATCCCGCTCCCAAACCCTGATTTAAGAACATCTATGTACAACTCAAAAATAGCTAAAAATAAACCTCAAAAAATTAAATTAACAAGCCCCCAAAAACAGAAGACCTACCCTACAGTACTCCACCATCCCCCTCTCCTCTGAACCTGGCCATGTACCTTTACTGTACCAATTCATATGAATGCAGAGAATAAATTCTAAGAACATTGCATTGGGTATAGATATATTCTCCTTTCAAGTTTGCCATAGCATTTGTTGAAAAGCATTCGAGGAACAACAGAAGCCAAGAAAACCCTGACAACAGCCAACTATGGCTGATGCCAAAATGAGTATTAATAACACATTTAACCAGAAGTAGAAAGTTGAAACATGTTTCATAGCTTAAATATTTTTCAGGTAGGCCACATGCTCATAGCACCAAAATGTTGCAGCCCTTTACATAGAAAAACCATAGCGATCATTCACCAGGAGCAAAGTCCATTATCAAGAGGATTATGCAGAATAGACTGAAAGAAGAAAGATGAACTGTCAATTTACAGTCCCAGTTCTAGCTACTCTTGCTCCCTAGCCCCACCCTCTGCTCCTCTCAGCCCCCTGGCCAGACCCCAGAGCACCTCCGGCTCTGGGCAGTCTCTGCTTCCCTCCACCTGTGGGGCCCCACCTGTCTCCCCGGAGCTGAGCCACCTGGGACTGGTGCAGAAGCCTGGCCAGTCTCAGCCAGGAGTGTGGGAGGAGACAATATGGAGGGCTTGGCTGGGCAAGTGCGTCTTGAGGGACCCCGGCTGGGGCAGGTCCTGGCCTGGCTGATCGCGCCACTCCCAAGGGGCCAGAGTGATTCCTAGCCCTGGGACCAGCCCTGGTTGCGCTGCCGGCTCAGCCCAGCAGACACAGTCGCCTCCCAGCAGGGCTAGGGGAGTGGGTCTGTGGGGCGTATGGGCGGGTGCTGGGCTCTGAAGGGGCGGGGAGGATCTGTGTGTGTTGGGGTACTAGGGAGTGGGAGTTCTCTGGGGGATGCTGGGCAGTTGTGGTGGGGCTGTGGGCAGGGGTGGTGTTGTGCAGGGTGCTGTGAATTTGACTGACCTCCCTGCACCATGCGCCATTGCCTCCATGGGGCCCCACAAATATGTTTGGTGCCAGGCCCACAAAAGGTTAATCCGGCCCTCACTTTCACCATATGTTATGAGTAGTGCATGTCTATGTGATGAAGAAATACTGACCATCTGAGTTCACTCTCTTAACTAGAGTTTCAGCCAAAGTTGCTAGAAATTACTTAATGTGTGTGAACAACATAAACTGTAAATAAACCTACATGAGGGAATGTGGTCCCTGCACTACAGAAACCACCCTCTGAGGTCCCAGAGATTAAGTCAGCAAGTTAGCTCTACCGTTAGCCTCCCTTGAGCAATAGTGACCTATGGTGCTGAAGAACATGTAACAATTAAGTGATGCGAATTAGTGTCTACTACAGGCTGAGCTGAGAGCAGTAAATGAATTCCATGTATAACAAGGCAGAGTTGCTATGAGACAAGGTTTCAGAGTTCCAATTAACAATCTAGGTGGTATGAGAGAGGGAAAAACACTATTCTTCATCTTGAATCAAGCAATATCAAGTGATTTGGAAAAGGTTCTGTCTGTTGCAATGCATGGAAGCTGGTTACCTATTAGATTTGGGACAAACTTGGGAAAAAGCAATTATTTTGTATGACCCTCCCTAAAACTACACCCACAAATGTTACAAATGTCGCTGACAGTTCATTGCAAAATAATCCCTACTGTTGTTTTGTCCTAGTCATAACCCCCTCCCCCCACACGCACCACCACCAGCACTCCCTTTTCTTTTTAGAGAACCTAGAGTCAATTTAATCCAAAATGACAAGTTCTACTTTACAGTAATTCCAATGATGAACTACTTGTAAGAACCTTTGCAGGCACCTGTTCTTTGTTGCCAAGAACATTGTTCGGAGCAGCTGGAAACATGGCTCACCATCAGGAAAGGATGGAAAAAATCCAATTGTAAATAATGCACAATCAGCATCCTTGTCCCATGAATATATGAACAATCTATTGGAAGCGACAAAGAGTCATGGGTGAATACTCACTTCGACATGCATCTGACGAAGTGAGTATTCACCCACAAAAGCTTATGCTCCAATACATCTGTTAGTCTATAAGGTGCCACAGGACTCTGTCGCTTTTTACAGATCCAGACTAACACAGCTACCCCTCTGATACTAATCTATTGGAATATACTCTGCTTTTTAGGCATACCACTAGTTATCCTGTAACCTTAATTGTATTGCCACTGCTGTGATTCCATATACATCACTAAAACCTACACAAACGTAGGCAACTCTCAATAACTCCAGGTCAGAGTCAAGCAGATATACATGGCAGGTTGCATAGATGGAATGGACCGCATAATTAGATATGCTGAAAAATGATTACTGCCTGATGAGGCAGTGATGGATAGATGGCCTGATGGATGCTGCCAAGATATCCAGGGTAAAAAAGAAGTGTAGATCTTTTAGGCAAGTACCATGCAATGAACCATACAAACTCAAATTTAAAAAATTTTCTCTTCTCTTTTTTCAGTTTATGACCAAAATTATGGGAAAGGGGTGCAGTTATATGCAGTGTAAACCACAGAGCTCCACTACCTATAATGTCTGAAATCCGTGAGTGGCCAAAGTCATAAAAACATTAGACACTGTAGAAAAGACTAAGGTTGACCAAACTCTCTGCTTCTTGCTATCTATCACAGGAAAGCAATGATGGAATTCTCCCGTATTCATCTAACCAATGGTCCCTGGTGTATCAATCGCAGCAGCGTCAATCCCTGATAAGTGTAGACATGCCCTGAGACTAGGCAATTGTCTTTCCACTGCTTTAATATGACCTGTGACTATTTCATGCTTGAATTCTTAACTTGAAGAGGACTGAGGAGGACTAGATGGTGCCTGGAACATAGAAACTTTCACCTCTAGGTCACTCCCTGGTTCAAATCTAGTCCAGGTGGTTCCAGACTAATAGAATCCACTATCTGAGGGCAGGATTCTGCAGCCCTTACTGAGGCTGTGTAGTACTTGCTCACCTGAATAGCCTCAGGGATTCAGATTATCTCCTCCCTATGTGGGTATTTCCCCACATTGTCCTGTTGGGCAGGTTGACATTTGATCCCCTGAGGAAAAGGCTGTGGGATCCATCCCCAAAGCTAGTGGATCCCCAGGAATCTATGGAAGTCTCTGGGGATCCAGAGGAGGACAAGATCCAACTGAGTGGAGGCTCTGTGCTTCCACACTGGCTCTGGCTTCTAGTAGCCTGTCTGTGCCTTTCTCTTGCTCCAGTGAGCTCCCTGTGACACCAGAGACTCCCCTTCTTGCAGCTGCTCCCAAGAGTCCTAGGGGCAGGGCCGGCGCTTCCACTAGGCAACACTAGGCGGTCGTCTAGGGCGGCAGGATTTGGGGGGGTGGCATTTTGACGCCCTCGGTGCAAATTCGGCGGCGGGGGTCCTTCTGCTCCGGGAATTCGGCGGAAATTTGGCGGCGGGTCCTTCTCTCACTCCGGGACCTGCCGCTGAAGTGCCCCGAAGACACGGAGTGGAAGGGCCCCCGCCCCCGAAGACCCCAGGCCCCCTGAATGCTCAGAGGAGGAGCGCTGCCGCCTAGGGAGACAAAAACCCTGGCGCCGCTCCAGCCTAGGGAGCAGTTCTTTGAAAAGATAATACAGCTTTTTTGCCTAATTTTGATGGAGCTGGTGGGAGCTGGTGTGTTTTCCCCCCACCTCAGCCACTCCTCCCTCCAGCCTGCCTAGTTTCCACTCCCTCATCCTGAGTGGATTCTGGACTATATAGAAAATCCTCTGCAGGGCTCATAGCAAGCCTATAGTACTAGAGAGAGGATTCATCTTGGTGCATGGACATAGCTCTAGACAAATGGAGCTACTCCTGTGAGGAAGTATTAGGTACCATTGACCAGGCCAGCTCTTCTGCTGCTGCCAAAATGCACAGTCAGGGGCAATGTGCAAAAGAGGCTTCAAGTCCCTCTACACTGTCCTAATCCTGCTACAGCTCTACACAGATTAGAGCCACTCTTCCTGTGCTGGATTAGACTGGTCTGCTGTAATACACAGCCAGGTGCAATGGCTGAGCGGACCTGGGTACAGGCATTCTGCTGACACACCCTGTTTCCCAGCCAAGTCCTCTTTCCATTTTATGCTAGCAGTACCGAAAGAGGCATAAGAGCCCCAACGTCAGCTCTGTGCCACTGGGGGATCTCCAAGTGTTGCCAACAATCATGATTTGTGGGGATTTTCTTTAAGCCCCAAGCTCATGGAGTTATATGATTTTGTGAAAATCTCAACTTTTTTTTAAGTAAGTCTCTAGCCCTCATCATTGCAGAGAAAAGCTTGAGAACAAAGGCTCAAAAAACAAGGCAAAGAAAAAGAACGCCAAATTTTGACTTAAATATTATGAGTGCTGATTCCTGGCTCATTATTTTTGAATGTCTGGAGTTGGAAGTACCAGTCCCCTTTTCACTGGGGTAATCTTCCTTGGACTGCTTGCATCAGATTGCCAAGTGGCCCCACTGCTCCAGAAGATCAGGCTTCATGTGTCCAACCTGGTCTCTGGTTAAAATACAGGACATAGTTCTCTAGAACTGTCAATCAGGTCTCCCTCCCCAACAACAAATTATTTAAAAATAAGACACCACCCCACCACCCCAAAAGCAGAAAATGTAGAACATTTTACCAGGATCATAATGCAAAGCTGTTCATTTTATAAATCAAGAAAAGCTTCCGAGAGCAGGGAATAATTTGCAGTCAGTCAGAGATAAAAGCCTCTTGGACCTATCAGGCCAAATTAAACCAGAGATGAATATGGTCTATACTTTTGTAATGAGTTAAATTTCCTGTTCAGAAATTGTTCATGTAACTTTAAAGTGTCTTCTTATTGAGGTGTTTTTAACCTGATAAACTCTTTAAGTTATTGACCAGATCCTAGTGTAAATGGATGCAGCTCCACTGAAAGTCATGGGAACTACTCAGATTTATGCCAGCTGAGGATCTGGTCCTGATTTCAGAAGTGCCACACATCTACAGTTCCCATTGAGGCCTATAGTGTATATACAATCTTCATTACTTTTACATAACTAAAGAGAGACCATTTTTCAAAGTCGTTTTCATGATTGTTGCAATCCATCCTCGGTCACTCAAGATTTCAGAGCCAGAACAAAAGTGTTCAATAACGAGCAGTCCCCAACTCTTATCACTGTGCACTTCTAAAAATCCATCCACTTCGCTTGGAAAATCTGGCCTTATTGTTTCAAACTGACATGTTATCTTTATATTTACACATGTCAGATTTCTCTTGTCATCCCCCAGTCACAGAACAAAGCTGCATGTGGTGATGTGTTTATTTTCCAGTTCAGGTAGTTTCATGCACTGGCAACTTAACTTTGAAGAAATAATATATCTAAAAAGGAGATAATCTTAAATCTACCCACTTTAAAGTGAAGAGGAAAAAAAATTCAGTTCACATGATTAACTGTCATAAGCACAATACATACCATCAGAGGTGCCAAAGTCCAGCTTGAAAGGTTTTAAATGTTTCAAGCTGTGCAAGCATGCGTTTCTTCCAACAGGCAGAACCGATTATGATGATCACAGGCAAAACCTTAGTTAAACAGAGGATGTACAATTTTTGTAAATCGTTATGTGGCGATTACTAGCGATTGAAATAAATGGGTTTTCTCTCCGTTTCCCTACAACTGAAAGAAGGAAGGGATGCTGCAGGTGGCAGAGAGGATTTTTGTCTTCTATGAGGGATGGGCAGTGGGGTTCAGATAAAATAAGACCTAATCCTAACCCAAGCTGAGCCTTCCTCAGGCTTTAAAAAGTTTGGTAAACTTATGTTCATTTTTGTGTAACCTGTTTTACCTGATTTTAGTTGGGCCCAAATTACCACAACAAAAGTTGTTCCAGAGGAATTTCCTGCTCTGTTATTATTTAATATTTATATATTCTAGTAGTACCCAGAGGCCAGAATGAGGATCAGCTCCCCATTTGCTAGGTGTGGTACAAACATATAGGAAGAGATAGAAGAAAGAACTATAGGAAATCCCAAAAGAAGGCTGTTGTCATGGGATTCATAACCTAGTTTTACAGACTAAGATCCAGATCCGCAAAGATTTTTGATTTCCCATTGATTTCAGTGGGAGTTAGGCATCTAAATATCTTTGAAGATCAGGGCCTACGGTCTTGTCTTGCACTCAAAGCCTGCACTGGTTTCACTAAAGGAGTTTTTAGAAATCAATATAGTTAAATTGGCGCACATTCCTGTGTTGATACCCTTAAATCTGTTTAACCCTGGCAAAGCTACATTACTGTAAAGAAGGTTTAAATCAAACTAAGAATGGCCACAGTGGGTTTTGCACTAGGCTAATTATGTCAGTTTCAAAGCACATCTGTAGTTAAAACAGTGTTATTTTAAACAGGCTCTGGTAGTGCAATCTGATCCATGCAGGCTGAGCCTGATACCATAGAGAGCCCTACCAACTTCTTTTGGAGTCCACTTGGAGGTGAGGGTCTGCCTGTACAGATCTGATTGTGGTTAGTTCGAAAGCTTATCTGAACTTTGTCAAGTATCAGAGAGGTAGCCGTGTTAGTCTGAATCTGTAAAAAGCAACAGAGGGTCCTGTGGCACCTTTGAGACTAACAGAAGTATTGGGAGCATAAGCTTTCGTGGGTAAGAACCTCACTTCTTCAGATGAAGGGAGGTTCTTACCCACGAAAGCTTATGCTCCCAATACTTCTGTTAGTCTCAAAGGTGCCACAGGACGCTCTGTTGCTTTTTATCTGAACTTTAACTCTTAATACAAGAAATTATCAATACATCATATTTTGTATAGAAGAGAATATGAATATATAGACATGATGGTCAAGATTTTCAAAACTGACCATATTTGGTGCCCCAACTTTTGGCTGTCCAACTTGAAACACCTTAAAGAAGACTGATTTCCATGGTGTGCGCCCATCCTTTGAAAATCTGTCCCCATTAAAAATTGAGGCACCCCAAATCACTAGTCACTTTTGAAAATCTTGTCCTTACGTTACTTAGGCAATAGACACCAGACCACCGTCTAAAATAGGAAGGGGCAGATCGTCAGCTGAGGTAAATTGGCATCGCTCCATTGAAAGTCAATGTAGCTATGCCAGTTTGCTCCAGCTGAGGATCTGGCCCAAAGCCTTATTTCACAATATAACTAGATTTCACAGCTTTGAAATCACACCGTGGCATAATGATGTATGAAAAGCACATAACTGTTAAATACATAAAAGAAAAAGTAATTCATATACATAGATAGAATGTCATAAATGTAAATAACTAAATTCTGTCAATTACTACACACCAAACTCATTTATTACCAAAATCTTCGCACTGCAGCCAGTATTAAAATAGCCCTGCTGCATGTTTCTTCAAAGAAAGATGATTCAATTGCTGTCAAAGAGGACCTGCAGCAGCCATCCATTCAGGCAGAACCAGTAGAGCAGCTCTACTGCTCAAGTAATATAGGCATCTGTGGTGAGATGTTGACAGATGTTTGGCTGCATGTGTTCTCTTTGTGTGCCGCCCCAGCCCTGCACAGACAGCTGGCACGGCAGACCTCGAGCAAACCACCCAATGATCACAAGATACGTTAAGGGATGAAGGCACCCAGCCAGGATTATTGTTGATAAAGCACAGTACTAGCACCTGGCAGACTCTACAAGGATACTAAGACATGTATGCCTGTGACAATGGACACAGCTCAGTCAGTGGTGGGACTTTCCACTGTCCCCTAGGCCGCACAAAAATACTTTCTCTGAGACTTTCTCTTCTTACTACAGCAGCAATTACTCTGCTTTCTTACATGTAGATTTAATAAAGCTTTCTGAGCAAACACCAGCATTCTGTATTTGCTGTAATAGAATATTAATTTGAATCTATATAGTGGTTTCCATCTAATGATCTCAAAGCAGCATTTGGGTCCTGGTTAAGGAAAACTTTCTTATCAGGATAACACATAAATATATGCTTAACTTTAAGCACGTATGTAAGGATCACTGAAGTCAGTGGGACTTAAGCACTGGAAGTTAAGGAAGTCCTTAAGTGTTGTCCAGAATAAGCATGTGTTTAAATATTTTCCTGGTTCAGGGTCCTAACAAATGTAGGCTCAAAGCACCCAGATGAAGCTGGTATTGTTATGTCCATTTTATATATCACAGCAATTATGACTTGTCCAGGGACACAGAAAATCCATGGCAGAGCTGGGTGTAGAACTAGGATCTCCTGAATACTATGCCTATGTCTGACCCACATTATCATTCTTCTTTCATTGCTTGAGATATAACACGAAATAAGAGCAGTAACTGGAACTCAAAAGAATAGTAACAAGACAAAATTAGTTGATCTTTGCTGAAAAGTTCAGATTTGGGTTTTTTATTATTATTTTACTGAGCATTTTATAATGAATGCGTGTACCAAATATCAAGCATCTGTGTATATACATATGTCATGTACATATGTGTTTATGTCTAAACATATATTAGTGCATGTATTAGCGAGATAGCATATACACTCCATATCAGATAAATATAGTTACTCCACACTTTCATTTAAATTTGTAATGGAAATTATCAGATCCAAGAGGAAATCAAAGGGGTTGATTAATACCAGAAAAGGAATACATAAAATTGGAGACAGAATGGATGCCTGCAAATCTTACTCTTTTGTATCTAAGGTCACTAATTTAATTTTCTCCTCCCATACATGTGTTTTTTGTTTTTTAATTTCCAGGAATTCTTGACTATTTATTCTATAGTTAACCAACAGGAGTGTGAGTGTGCAGCACGCTGTGGGAAATGTCTCAGTGATATGTTTTCTTTGTTGAAAGTTGCTGAGGAACTGTGTTGGTGTAACTGAATAAACACTAGCTATCCCACTATTTACATGGGAGCGTAATATGAACATCAATTAATGTCAAATGTATACTTAATGACTCAGACACTGCCATGTGTCACACTCCCAACACCCAGCAAAGAATTATTGCATAGCTGCCTTGAAATCAAACTGAAAGTGTTTTTAAAAAAATCTGCAGATATGTGTAAAGGCAGATGGCTTGTTTATATATGATTTTAATAAGAATAATGTTTTCCTTATAAAATCGTGTGATTCATTCAGCATGTAAAACACAACAAAAGCAAAATAATGAGTAAGGCTTTACACACACACACACACACACACACCAGATTTTGATTATGTAAACTGCTGAAATGTTGTCCTCATGCTTGATTAGTGATGAGCTACCCTCCGTCCTACTCTCACTTCCTGGCTGCATGGATGGGCAGGGGGATTTGTATTTCATGTAAAAGCATAAGATGTTGTTGTACTATTTTGTTTCCCCTCTGACAATTCCTTTAACAATAAATTGTAGCTGTCCTTTCCACACCCCACCTCTCTCCCACATCCAGCACTAAACTTGACTTTAAATGTGGGTGGGATCATGAAAGGGATAATGGAGGTTATGCCACTGGCATTCAATGAATTGCCTGTCCCGATCTACTTCCATCTCACTTGTCCTCCCTCTTCTCCTCCCACTACTAATATTCCTCCCACTGCTGCATGCTTCACAGATGTTTTCTTATCGTGCTACCGAGTGGTTATTTTTTCAAGTGGCTTCTTAACGCAGATGTTCTTCAGGCAAGTGCCCTCCTAATCTTCTGTTGACACTGTTTTTCTTACACAAACATCAGATTGCTTTGTTGTGTTACTTCTCAACTAGCGGAAAAATAAAAAACCGAACACAAGACAGTGAAGCCAATCATTGGGGGGTTTAAACACCTACCAGTAATATTGTAAGACATGTGTGGCCACCTGGGATTTCACAGTTATCACTATGTTTCACGCTATGACCCCTTTGAAATTCCTCCTGCTCCAAAACCACAGGCCCCCTACCCAGCTATAGGACAACTCCTTTTACTGTTAGCAATATAGGTCCTATGACTCACAGTTGTGCAGTTCTGATTCTGTCCAATAGAGAGCAGTGGTACATGTGCACATATACATACCCCTCCCTCACACCATTTCATTACAGTATTTTGCCACTTAATATACACCTACCAAACACCAAAACATAATATAACTCAATTGTTTCTATGCTGAGATCTGGCTTTATAACAGTTAATGGATTCCTGTCACTCCTCTCTTTTAATTGAATTTGTACACCAAAGTATTTTGTTTGTTCGGGGTTTATTATTTTTATTGTGCCCTAGCATCTTCTTTTCATTTTTAATAGAAAAATCAGTTCTGGTCACTAAAGCATACGTATTCTACAGCTGCATATGTACTGCAGGTCGCCATGTGATATTGGGTGGTGCTGCCCTTGCATCCGCCTACTTATTCTGCCAACATTTTAGAATTAATTTGAGAGAAATCATTGGGGGATGGACAAAAGGCTCACTGGAGGCCGGTTTTCAGAAAGGATTGGGAGGTAAGGTAGCTGTGTAGAAATGCCATTGGGCTGGGGCACCATGTGGGAGCAGAAGTGTGACAGGGTGTACCTACCGCGCACTGGT
>NC_088793.1:161878141-161898834 GCF_011386835.1 Chrysemys picta bellii | reverse complement strand
GGCAGCTATTGTACTGCCTTTATAAAATTTGGTGCAATTTAATGTCAAGAACAAAAGCTAAACAGGAACGTGGCTGAAGTACTTGTCATTGGAACGGTTTGTTTTGTTTTTTAAAAGAACATTAAAATGAGGCACTGCATGGCTCCGAAGACTGGTGACAAACAAAAAAATCTAGCGCCACATCAGTAATGACTGAAGCTATCGTTGGATGACTGTTTGGTAGTACATTCCCACTTTTTAAAGGACAAATGACCAATTAAAAAATCCAACATGGCACTAATTGGCAGCCGTGTTGGTAGTCACAACAGATACATCAAGGAATGAGGGCCAAATTCTGCAAGGTACTCAGTGTCCTCAACTGGTGTCTTCAGTCAACTTCTTCATTCAAATGACTTCTATATTTAATCATCTTCTGATATCAACATGCCTATCGACACCTGTAGCCAGAAAGCAGTTGAGGCCCTCAGCACCTCAAATGAAATACCCCAGAAGACACATTGGTAAGGATGTACAAGGAAGTTGCTGTCCATGTTATACCTGTTCTGGGGATAGAAGGCCTTCAGTCTCCAGGGTGGTTAATCTAATTCCTTATACCAGAATTATTTCCATATATGTATATATATTTTAAAGTAAAACAAATTTTAAAATTATACTTTGTTTTTAGCAACTGAGAGCCAGCCATATTATACAGACTTTTTTTTTTTTTTAAAAGCAGGCAACTCAGATATTTGAAGGCAGTCAGCTTCCATTACAGAAGAGTGTAATAAAAAAAAATGATAATCTTTCTCCGGGATTTTTAAACCTTCTATAGAATAACAGAATTATACCACTTCTACAGACTGGCTAAAAACAATTATAAAAACGGATATAATTTATTTAGCATCTTATTGCTTTCATCCCTATTATATAAGGCTTTTCCCTGAAGAGTTTTACTCTTGGGGGAATTCTACGGTTTCTGTGGGGAAGCAAAGAGAATCTGCATCAGTGCTCACTCACCCCTCCCTGGCAGCTCAGACATGTCTGTTTGGGCAGCTGTGAGAGAGGTAAATCACTGGGGGCAGGGAGGTCTGGGGATGCCTCCCCCTCCCCCTTCCCTTCCTTGCACAGAGCTGCAGGTGCTGGGTTAGATCAACACCCAGAAACTTCCCCTGGCTGCAGGAGCTCTGCACAGTGTGTGGGGGTGGGGGTGGGAGGCTCAGTGGGGGGCTGGCTGTGGGGGGGGGGACTGGATGCACAGGGGTTGGGCGGACAGGGGAAGCAGCTCCCTGTACAGTGATTCCTCCCCCACATCCATGCACCCAGAGCCCCCCCCGCATCAGGAGCCCCCCGCACCCAGAACCCCCCCCACCAAGCCCCCACTCTGCTGAGCCTCATCCCCCGCATCAGAGGCCCCCCATACCCAGACCCCCACCCCACTGAACCCCAACCAGCTGCACCTGACCCCCCCACCAAGTCCCACTCGCCCAGCCTTCCCTCCCCCCGAGCCCTAACCACCTTCACTTGGACTCTCCTGCAGAGTCCCATTCCCCCTGCACCTAGTACTCCGCACCGAGCCCCTGTGCATCCAGATTCCTCCCCGTACCCAGACCCCCCCACAAGCTGCCCGCACCCAGACTGTGCCACACAGAACCCTGGTATTCTTGAGGGAATTCTGTGCCAAAAAATTAAAAATTTTAAAATTCTGCAAAGTTCTGCAAAATAACACAGTAACACAATAACAATGTAATCACACCATCTTCAATTATTTTGGTAATTTATTTCAAAATACTTGTCAACAAACAATTAAAAATGGTGTGATTATATTGTGTTATTTTAACAAATAAAATACACAGATTTTTGCAGAATTTTAAAATGTTTTGCGCATAATTTTTAATTTTTTGGTGCAGAATTCCCTCAGGAGTAGAGTTTGCCTTGTATCAGTCCTCAATCGACACTAAATCATTTTATATTTTAAAAGCTAAACATGCAGGATGAATATGTTTTTAGGATTTTATTCTGGAGTATGTTCTTTGGTTGCTCCAAAGGAGCTCGGTCCATGATAGTTACAGTTAAGGGTGATAGGGATAAGTTAAGCTCCAGTATCTCCTGTAGAAAATAGGAGGGGAAAAAACAATTATTTCAGTGCTGGAATAAAACAAATTAAAAAAAAATTCCATGACAGCATGATAAAATTACAAGTTCTACTCCTTGTCAGGTCCCTTAAAAAAAATTCAGGCAACATTTATAGGCATGCCTAACTTCCGAAGCTTCTTTTTGCTTTTAATCGTTAGGGTCAAAACTGCCGATAAGCGTTATGCTCTGATGCACAATTGTGGATTGCTAACCTGCACAGAACTACATGGATGTCAACAGAGCTCCACTTAGACACAACCATCCCCTCATAGGTTATCAACCACAGCATCAGGGCCTTAATATACTTGGACACATACTATTGGGTAATGTAAGGCCTGATTTTCAGAGGTACTGAAAACCTTAACTGATGCTCAGTACCACGGGAAAAAAAAAAATCAGGCCATATATTTAGGTTCCTAAATATGGATGGAGGAGCCTAACATTTGTCACTCCAATTTGATATTTTTGGCCTTGATTTTTCTTTTCTATGGAAAGAGGGAAGAAAAGCCATTACAGACTTTACAAAGTATATAAGATGCATTAGATTTAAACACCAAAATAACTTTTGCTTGGCCAATATAGGTTTTTGTTATTTATATTGCAACCAGTAAAGCATACTTTTACAAACTTCCTTTGTTTGTATATAGCTCCAAACAGTGGCAAGCATTACTGTACTTAAGTGCATCTGTTTTATTTCACTGTGTCAGTTAATGGTGCTTAACTGGAACAAGGGGGCTGTAAAGCAATATTCTATAATGTACTTCTCAGTTACCAATCAAAGACAAACGCACTACAGGTATTTTTCTTTGGATATATCCCTTTCACACAAGGAGAACAAGATGGAAAAATCATGCTAAAAGCTGCAAAGTTGAATCAAATCATGCTTGACCTCAGTTTGCTTTGGAAAAGAATAATGAGAGTAAACTTGACTGAAACAGGGCAACTATTTATTCATACCTTTTACATGACAATCTAGAATCTTTCTTTACATGTCATCTTTACTAATGACCTTACTAATCTATGTGCAAGTAAAAAATAGCTCCTTGGTAAATCATAACATGTACTGATTTAATCATGTATAATGTTGCCTATAGCTGTAGTTATCTACAAAAATAAAATAATAGGTCAAGATTGTAGCTTTGGACATGCTGGAATGAGAAAGTGGAACTTTAGTGGCCAAATAGATGTGGCCTGAGGCATTTAGCCCACATAGGACACACACAGGAAGGCTGAAGGAGGAACATTACGGAAGTTAATTATAGCAAACCTGCATCTACTGCCAATATTCATGCAGAGGATGGAGCCTTTTGGGCCCCACGGCTAACACTAGCTGCACACTTAGCCTAGCTGTCAAGGGAGCAGTATGTTGTTTGAATAAAATCATGCCCATAGTGGAGCTGACCTATTGAACTACCTCCCTTAAATCCCTCCACAAAATACACTTCTTCCACAAAGATTTTCAGCAATGGCCTGTGCAAGTTTTCTCCACAACCCTGAGTTGCTCTCATCCATGTACAATGAGTCAGTTATGTTGCATGCATAACAACTAGACTGTAAACTCCTTGGGTCAAGGACTGTTTCTATATAGATATGTGATGAGCCAAACAAAATCTTGACTGTCTTTTTGCCCTGTGTCTGTACAGAACCTAGCACAATGGGATACTAGCCCATGATTAGCGTTCTTAGGAGGTGCTACCATAATACAAATTATTATTATTATTATTACTTGTTTTTGTACCACCTGAACCAATTCAATGAAAACTCTCTCAAACTTCTGGTCCTTGCAAGCCTACATGAGATGTCACAAACCCCACCCCACATACATACTTAGGACAAAAGCTTTCAAACATTGGTACCTAAAATTCATACCTCAATCCATATTTAGGCCCTGACTAAAAAAAAAAAAAAAAACCACTTACACAAATGCTTCAGTCTCACTGACTTCAATGGAAGTGCTTTCCTGAATCAGGTCATCAGATACTCAAATAAGTGGCGTGATTTTTCAGAGGCGTTTGGCTTATCTCTGAAAATCAAGCCATTTATTTGGATAGTTAAATATGGATTTAAGTAACTAGCTTTAGGCAGTCAAGTCTGAAAATGCTGGTCCTGGCTTGTAAACTCCTCAGGGCAAATATCATTAACTCCCTCTATTTCCTGTATATATACACCACTAAGCACATTGTGGCACTTTACTATGACTAAACAAATAATAATGGGTCTTGCAAATGCAGTCACCTGTGATGAGGAAGCTGGACTCAATTTTTATTGATTCTGTGCCCAATTATTCTAAATTAAAAACCAAAGCAACCTTGTGATTCAAATGTTTTAATTTCCATTGCTGTCACCAATAGCTGAAGATGATCCTTTCATTGCTCCTAACTATATATTTACTACAAGGCAAATTCTCCTACCAGTCACACAGGACTATTGTTCGTCAGAACCAAAGTGTGATATTAAGTAGAGCGAAGTGTTTGGTTAATTTTGGTAATAGATTTATGGGAACAATTATAGGTATGGAGGTAGTCTGGAGTATGATTTAATAAAACATGGTTACAGCCTATCAGAGAAAAATCCCTATCTATATTATTCTTGTGAATAATTCAATTGTAATGCAGACAGGGCTTTAATGTGAATTAGAAGAGCGTGTCCTACATAAAATCTCATGCATTTAAAAATAGGGTCCTCTGGTTGCAAAGCATTATTGAGCTCCAAGTATCACCAAAAAAAAGTACAGAAAGATTTGCAAAAACATAGCATTACCTGTACCCAAAGGTATAAGAATATTTTCACAACAATGATTTTGTCAGAAGATTAGAGGAATTTAGTCTTAGTAGTAAAAGGCATTGCACAATACCTGGCAGGAGCTGTTGGATAAATTACTTTTATATGCTGGAAAACCAAATCCTGATTCAGAACTTGTTTGATCCACGCTCTTACTCCTGGGCCAGTGTCACCTGCATAATACAAACACACAGGAAATGATATTCCATGTATTTATAGGTAGCACCATGCAATGCCAAAAATATTTATACCTGAAATTCACTTCATTTACAAACTCGAACCTGCAAGCTGCTCAGCAACTTCTAAAAGTACTAAGAACCCTCAACCCTCTTTGAAAACAGGACGTACTCAACACCTCTCTGATCACACTCTTAAAGGGGCTACATATTATTGCTTTTATAAACATTTTGCTACAGCACTACTGCCATTGATTTCCCAATTGGCCACAAAAATCCTGTGTCCTTCTTATAACCTAGATAATTATCCACTAACAGTAAAGTGATAAAAAACCCACAGGGGAATGCAAGAAAATACAAAGTAAAATAACAAACCCAAAAGCTTGTCAGTTGGTGTCTTCATTTAAACAAATGCCTTTTATTATTTTCATTTTTTTTTTAAATTACAAAGGTTTAAATGAACAGTCCTCAAAATGCAGTTGAAAATAATAATTAAATGTGATGTTTTTATTAGAAATAGACTTCACCTAAAATCTAAGATCCAAATTCCCCTGAACTCTTGGTAAAAAGGAGTTCAAAATATGAACCTAGATCCAAACATCTGGCTCCTAGAATTATGACAGGCTGATCAAAATCCTGAATCCAAACCAGTCCCTTTCTTAGAGTTGGCTGAGATCAGGGTCTGAATTTTGTGGCTCCGGCCAACACCCAACAACAGTTTAATCTGTGATCCTACAAGCAGGTCCACATGTGTGGATCCTTGCAGATTCAATGTTTTCAAAGTGCCTTACAAACATCAAACAAACATTCATTTTCTCCTCCTTTAAAATGTTGTGCAGTGTTCTCAATGTATAACTCGAGTTTTGTCCCTAACCTATCCAACTCTCATCCAAACACACAAAAATGTCTAACTTGAGTTAAGTGTTTCTTTAAATTGGAGCTAGCTGACCAGTCAGGGAAATGGGTTGAAGCTCTAGTGGTACTGACACTCCAGCAAATAAAGCAATGGGGAAGCAGCATCTTGAGTTACAGAAACTGATCAGTGGCTAATCCAGTCACTCTGTGCTACTAATCCAAATCACTGTGTACTTGAAGTATTGTTTCACAGGATAGTCATTCTTAGGGTGACCAGACAGCAAGTGTGAAAAATCAGGACAGGGGGTGGGGAGGTAATAGGAGCCTATATACGGAAAAAAAACAAACCAAAATCGGGACTGTTCCTATAAAATCGGGACATTTGGTCACCCTAGTCATTCTCAATGGAGCCAGGCTAACCTGAGTGAGATAACTCCAGTGTATTCACTCAACGTAACTGTTGCAGTGAAGACAAGCCCTTCCGTGGAAAAGGCTTTTTATTGCTTTAGGTTTCAACAAAGAAAGCCCCCGAGACATTATTTACAAAATAAAATATAAATAAATACTACTGGGATTATGCTTCAGTTAATGAATGGAAGGCAAAAGGACCCTGTCTTACCACTGCTTACTGCCAAGCACAAAATGTTCTATGAATAGCCCTATTTATGTCAAATCACAAATAACTCACAGTAGTAAGTGCTAGCCTCAATAGTAAGTCTTTCCAGGATTGGGCCCAAAAATTGTACAGTGTTTATTTTGACTTTGCCATTTTAAAAAAAATCTATATACAAATTAAAGACATAACTAGGAACCCATTGTGGATTTATTCCTGCAAACATGCTCATGAGTAACTTTAATCATGCGACTAGGTTAGGCTGGAATTGAAGCAAATCTAGTTTTCAACTGTCAAATTTGGAACATATGGGTTTTCTAAGATACACTATTAACAAAATACTTTTCAAAGCTTGAAAATAAAATTCCTTTCCCTACAAATATCTTTCCTTCATTAGAGAACATAAGCCTTGATTCTGCAAATCAAAATTAAGCGTGCATGCTTATAAGCATTTGCAGGATTGGGGCCATAGATCTTTATATGTTTTCTTTGTGATCCAGGAGATATCATCCCATCTCCCCTTTCTTTACTGACATTTCATGAGTTTTGAGTGTCAGCAGGAGCATGCATAAAGCGGGGAGCCAGGGCTTGTACACACTACCACTTATGTCAGTATAACTTATTTTGGTCAGGGGTGTGAATAAACTCCTCTTCCCCGAGCGGCTTAAGTTACACCAAACTAAGCTCCGGTGTTGGCAGCACTATGTTGGCGGGAGAAGTTCCCGCCAACATTGCTACTGCCTCTCACAAACATGGTTTTATTATGCTGACGGGAAAGCTCGGCATAGAGCGTCTTCTAGTGTAGACCAGCGGCTGTAGCGCTTCTAGTGTTGACTACCCCTTAGTCTGTTTGAAGAGCTTGCAGAAGGCTCATTAGTTAAGAGACTTTGACCCTCACATACCAATTTCCATCATCGCCCTAACAATGTCATAATTACCAGGGCTCCCATTTGGATGCAACTAATTTCTGTTATGTAAGAAGCACACATCAAAAAGTGCTGGACTTCAGACATTTTTACATACTATTTTAACACTAACTTGTCTTCTGAACGGTACTAAGAAGAATGAATAATGCACAACCAATTCAGTTTCAGGGACCTATTTCAAAGCCTGCGGCTAAAATAAGCTAGCTGTGGTACCGACTGCTACCTTTTCCTTTTAAAATAAAAATACAAGTTTTAATTTCCCTTTCAACCATGAGTGGCCAAACTTCTCCAACCCTCCATGTCTCTCTCAGACACATACACAGAGTTGAGTAGCTGTCTACAAAATGACTACAGATTTAAGGCCTGACTCCAGACCACTGCTTTTCTTGCTCAACTACTATATTGCTTGATGCTAACACTGGATTTACTGCATGGGGAGTTCTCCGCTACCTTCCCATTCAATCTGGGGTCAACTCGTCTTCTTATTGCAATTAATTGGTGACATGGGATTGCCACTCAGCTGTTGCTCTGTCCAGAGGGCATCAATGTAACATACCAGCCCATACTAAGACAACTGGCTACCCCTGCTTTGGAACCCACCCTGCAGAACTGTTAAATAAAACCAGATAAAAGAGCACTCTTACTTTTCCTTACAGCTCCATTGTAAATATTATGAGTAGAGTTATAACAAAAATGAAAAATTGTACAGTGCTTAAACCACTTGTGGAATCAACTTCTAACCATAATCTTCCCCCACTTCTACAAAATAAGAGGAAATTATTTCCTTCAGCATTAAAGTATTAGAGTTAACAGGAGAAGCTGAGCATATTGTATTAACTCCCCTTCATTTGTATGCTTTGTGAAATCAAAACAGTTTTGACAATCCTGGTTTAATAAACTAAATTCAAATTGGATTATAAAAATAAATACACATATGAATACTTTGTCAAATCAAATATAAACATCATGCTTATACATATATATCAGTAAAACAACTTTAAGAGATCTAATTCAAGCACTGACAGATGCCTGTAGACACCACAACAGAATGAATTCCTAAAGCCTCAATCCAGCAAACATGCATACACTTAATTAATTAAAGAGAGACAGTCAATTTCAAGATTACACTTCCACCTGATGTTATTTTTTTTAACCTAATGTTGTTACAAGCAACACCTAAAATGACTATAACTTATAATGGAGGAAATATTTTTTCAGTTTGTTCACTCTGTGCAATTAAAAAACATTTTTTCATATAGTTAGTTTAAACGTTTCACCTGTGTGGTCAGGTAAGAATTGGGTTGGGGATTTCAAAAGCATTTACAGATCTGTCGCATCTTACGCTGGGGTTACGTTCCGCAGTCAGAGCGTAAAGCGAAAATCGTGTATAGTCAAAATTACATTCAGTGTAATGGCGGGCAGAATTGCCCGCACTACAGGTACAGTATTAAAATTGTTATTTTTCTCTTTTTTGTTTTTGCTGACCGCGTAAAGCTGAAATTGTACATGTTAAATGCGCGTAAGATGTGACAGACCTGTACATGATACAGGAGCACCAGTCCCATTGATTTAGGCACTTTTGAAAATGTCACTCCGATCCTGTAAATTTTTTGTGCACATAAGTAATTTTTTACTTATGAAGGTAATCCCCTGCATGAATTCAGTTATCCATATACCTAAGGCCTTGTCTAGACTAGGATAAATATTATATTTGCTAACACATACCTTTAACACATGTTGAACTGGTCAAGTTAAAGCTGAGGAGAAGCCTCAGCTTTATGTATATATATTAAAATACATCCCACCTTGTCTACACTAGACTTTTAAAATGCATCAGTTAGGATGTTAGCTACCACATCTTTTATCCTAGTCTAGACATGGCCTAAGTATTTGCAGGATTTGTACCCTTCGTTTCCCTGTTATTTGTGTGCAGACTGCAGCAGGGGAGAGAAAAAACCATTTTTGAAAGGGGAGGAAATTGTGCGTGTAAAACCACAAAAACTAGCATGGGAATTTGGGAGCAGATACAGAACCTCAAACTCATTTTAACTGTTTTAAAAATTGTCTAGATTTCAAACTGACAGAGTCCCTCTACTGCCCCTATTGCCATTTTACAGGTGGAGACTAATGAGGCATAGTGAGGTCAAGGGTGTGATTTTGAGCCCTTACTCACAGGAGTCATCTCATTAAAGGTATGGGTGCCACTCACATCAGTAAAGCCTCAGGGCCGCCGGGGGGGGGCAAGTGGGGCAATGTGTCCCAGGCCCCGCAGGGGCCCCCACGAGAATATAGTATTCTATAGTATTGCAACTTTTTTTATGGAAGGGGCCCCCGAAATTGCTTTGCCCCAGGCCCCCTGAATCCTCTGGGCAGCCTTGTAAAGCCCTGAGCCTCCAGCCTAAATTCAGGATGGTCCATACCTGTGCACTAACCACTACTGGACAACACACCCCTAAGGCCCGAGCTCAGCCACCTCCCTGCAAAGTGGGGCAGGGGCCCCGTGGCTCGCCCCAGCCCAGCGGCCCCCACCCCTGCAGAGTGGGGCAGGGTCCCCGGACTGGCCCCAGCCTAGCGCCCCCCTGCAAGTGCCTGGGGACATAAAGCCTGGAGGCCTGCACCTGAGCCGTGCAGCAGGATCACCGAGGCGCGGTGACTGCCCGCCGGGGACACAACGCTCCGCTGCAGCGCGGTACGGACCGCCATGGCCGCTGCTCCCCTCCGCCAAGCGCATGGCGCCGGCGCGGCTCGCTCGCTGTCTGTCTCCGCCCCGCCGGCTTAGGTCGCTCGCTGGAGGCTTCGCGTGGAGGTGGGGCGGCCGCGCGCCAGGCTGCGGGTGGTACGTGAGGCGCGAGCCAGAAGGGGGGTGAGCTGTGGAAGGCCTGAGCCCGCTCTGCCCTTCATAGCGCGTCCCAGGAGCTCCCCTAAAGAGCCCTCCCCCCAGGGCGAGTGGGGCCCAGGCAGGGCTGTGCCAGCTTTGATCTGAGTTACAGCTGCATAGGCACCAATGCCCGTGGGACCCTCCAGGGGTGCCATCTCCGTGGTACAGAAAAAACCACCAGCCATCTGGGATGAGACTGATCCATAAAACTGGAGAGCTGACAGTGGGTACTGAGCATCCTTACTGCTGTCCCAGCCAGGATAGCTACTTCCAATAAAGTGGCAATCCTAGCCTAGGGTGGGCATATAATCCGATCCTTTGGATCCCTGCATGCCCTTGTGACTCACTTGCAATAATGGGTTTTGTTATGAACCCGATTTCCCATCCGCTGCAGTGAGCTGCTGGAGTTTGTTGGAAAATTCCAAATTGGGGGGGGGGGGATTGCAAGAAAAGGGACAGATTTTTCATGGAAATGTCATTTTTTCCCCAATCCTCTGTAGCTGCCACTGTGTGATTTTAAAAAATGGGGTTGTGGGGAAAAGTACAAGTGGTAGGAGGTGAAGAAATGGCAAAGGGACTGTGAGAAGTAGCAGTGCTATCACCACAAGTCCTAGAAGATTAAAAGCTAAAGATTCTCATTTTCTCTCTAACAGGCACAGAAAGAGAGGACTGATCCTGAGTCCCTGGCTGACCAGTGAATTTTTTTTTCTCTCTACTTTGAAAAAACAAACACAAACAAAAGAAAACACACTGAACTTTGCTACCTTCACTTTGGATACTTTGGATATTTCCCAAGCCCCCTACGAAATAAAGTTTCATGTTGCAAAACAGGTCCCAAAGATCAGCCCAGACACCACTATATAGTTAGAACAGGGATGAGCAGGAAAATGCTCCAAACTGGGATGCTTAAAGTGCTAACTATTATTATTATTAACCCCTGAAGCCGCATTGTGTGTTACATTCAGAATTGTATATGATGGATTCAGGGTTGCCTTTAATAATCTATCAATACTATTGTCACAGTTCAGGACATATTTGACCCCTCTCTCTGTTCTCTCTAAGTGCACCCCCTCAAGTGACAGGCCTTGTGTCTTCACTTCCCTCTGGGGTGGAATCCCATGATTCTCCCACTCATAGGCTATGTCTTCACTAGGAACGTTGCAGCAGTGCTGCTGTAGCACTTCAGCATAGACATTTGCTTCAGTGTAGACACTCGTTACAATAATGGGAGGGTTTCTCCCATTGCTGTAGTTAATCCATCTCCTTCAGAGGTGGTAGGTAGGTTGATGGAAGAATTCTTCCATTGACCTAGCGCTGGGTCAGTTTAACAGTGTCGCTCAGAGGGGTGGATTTTTCACACCCGTGTACAACATAGCTGGGACCACCTAACTTTTTAATATAGACCTGGCCTCAGGCTGGTTTTTGGACTACAGCCTCCTATGGACCAACCAGGACTGCTCAGTAGGCCTGACTGGGTTCAGTCCCTGCAATTCTTCCCTTCAGGAGCTGGTAAATACAGTGACCCAAACAACAGCCTCTGTATTGCTTAATCTAAACAGGAACAAAGCATAACAGAAAAAGATTTTTTAACACAATAAACAGTTTAAACCCATATCTGTCTTACCTAATGCTTTAGGTAAGGCTGGTTTATCCCAGGTGCCCCACCTCTTTGATCTGGAGAGGACAGTCAGCATCCATGCAAACTCTGTCTCTCTCCCTTTTCTTCAGGGGTTGCCCTTTTATCTACTCCTAAAGTCTTTGTCAATGCCCTGTGTCTCTTGAACCTGGTTACACTGTTTTATGTGGTCCACAGGGGTACAGGGGGAGAAACAGGTGTATACTTTAAAGCAATTGATGTTCTGCATTAATCTTCTAGATATCAGCAAATGGGTCTATGTGCAAGTATTGTCTGCTTTCTAGCTTACATGCTGTCCACTCCTGTTGGGATTAATCCCTTGTAATTGTACAGGAAACCACACAATAACAATCTAACAGAAGGACATACAATATAAAATAATTCAGGCATCACCCACTTCCTTCACAACTATGTGCTTGATATGTTGGTCTGAGTATTGTCAAGATGTTTATTGCATCCATATATTGGGTTAATTCAATATCTGGGTGGTCAGGAAATGGACCCAAGAAGATGGACAATACCCCACATAGGAGCTCTGCAGCAACACCCAGGATTATTAACTGTAATATTCTATTTCTGCCCGTTGGAGGGCTTGCCAGACTGGCTTTCCTAGAACTCAGTCACACACATACACTTCCATGAAGGAGGGGAGATCAAAAGACAGAGGGGGATTTAAAAATACTGCACTCTATTGATGGGGGTAGATGGCCCTGGGATGCCTTGAGGAAGCTTCACCTGCCTAGATCTTCATTTCAGGATGGTCAGATTTTAAGTAAAATAAACATTTTGTTGTTTTAAAATTCTCTTCTCCCATTATGCTGTGTTCCTGTTGTTACAATTAAACAATACTTGGTTTTAAGAAGCCTGTTTTGGGTTACTGTATTCACTACTGGTCACAGTTCCAATGGGAAGAATTGGAGGTGCCAAACCCAGTCTGGCTAGCTGAGCAATTGTGGTTGGTACACAGGGGGCTAAGTCCGAGACCTGGTCTGCGAGTGGGAGAATGCCAGGATTCCACTCCCGAGAAAGGTGAAGGTGAGAGGGCTGTCACCTGAGAAGGTGCACTTAGAGAGACCAGATGGGGTCAAAGATGCAGCTAGTGCCAAACCATGACAGTTGATATGAACCCACCCTTGCTACCAGAACAAATCAAACCCTTGTCACTTCCTTCTATTTGAGATTGGCTCAGAAGCTTTCATTGTTGTTCCCTTTCCTCTGTTTTAATCTAGTTATAGAATACATTTTAGGTTTGTGGATTCTATATTTAGAAATGCCATATGGTAGGCAAACTATGGAGCAAACAGTAAAGGAGGTTTGTTCCTTTCATGTCACTATATGTGTCTGGAAATGTAATTAAGTTTCAGTGTGACCAGGTGTAGTTTTACAGATAAAGGCCCAGTTGGCAAATGAACTGAGGGAGACCAGGTGGTAGAGACTATGCTTAGTGATTCTTCAAGGCATATCACAAAGTGAGGGACCTAGATAGACCCAACATTGTGAAAGACCCAATAGACATTGACAATTTTGCCCATCCTTAAAAAGCCATCCCTGTACATAACTACTTTGATGCTTGTGTTAGCTCTTACTGTTCTGCGGGTCTGAATACCTTGTGAGAAAGCACAGGAGTTCTCATGTATTACACCGTGTCCCTTGCCCACTTTTATATAGCATGTATGCTTTCATTGAGGCCACAAGAATATTTTGGTGCTGTGTAGATTAGTCACCACCATGGTGATTTGAGGTCCATAGCATTCAAGTAAGGACAACCAAACAAATCCCAATACTGCCATTTCACTGGCCAGGTGCAGTGTGATCCAGGGGGTGAATAATGAGTTTACAGTTTAGTTTTGCAGTTCATCATGAAGTATTTGGCAAGCCATAGAGGCACACCTGTTAGTCCTTAAAAATGTAATGAAACCTTAACCCCTTGAGGTAGTGTGTTATTACCTTAACAATGGCTGTGGAGTTATGTAGGTGAAACATCAGTGTATGTGTAATATGAAGAACATGTTGTGCTCATATTTCTGTTTGAATTACTCTTTCTTTTACCACCCTGGAGTACCATTTCCTAGCATACCTAGGAGATCAAATCTGTGGGCATCACTGTCACTTGCAGTGGCACATGTATATGGCATGCTGCATATCTAAGATATATGCAAATATCTTCACTGTGTATACAGAAGCATTATGCTGTTCTAAGAGGTATTGTTCCTCTTAATTTTATACATCAAGAAAATCAGGCTTAGCTCTGGTCATATGTTTCCCCAGTTCAATAAGTAAATAGAAAAAAAAACCTCTCTGAATTTAATGGAAATTGAATGAATTTACTTTAATGGGCAGAGGACCAAATTCAGCCATTTGTCAAACTTTATAAGATGACAGTTGCACAACACAAGAATTCAAAATTCCAGTAAAGTAGTAGTCACCAAGAAAAGAGGCAAATGCAGTGATCAGCATAAAAAGTGAACATTTGCCAACAGTTATTATCTGAGATACTAATTATTTTCTATTCAAAGAACAGAGAAATAACTGTGATATTGCCGATATTGTTGATTAATGTTGACTTTTTAAATGGGTTAACCAGGAAACTTCAATCATTATCATAAGACATATTCATATTTTTAAATTATCCTTATTTACTAATAACTTTACTTCACATTTCATGATTCTGTTTGTGGGTAAATTCTAGTGCTCATGAAAGTGAGGGATTACCCTGGGCAAAGGTAGGATATGCTATCTGACTTAGCTATGTAGAAAAAAAATTGTCTATGTCTCTGCCTCTTGTTTTGGTTTTGTCTGAATTTCAAATAATAGAGGCAAGTCCAGTTATCTTTAAAGGTAGAGAGTTACTCTGTGTCAATGAGTAAGACGAGATGCAAGAGCCAAACTGGAAAAAAATAATCTTGGGTTTGTTTGGCAATATATTGATTTGGCATGTTTTAAATTATTTTTTTAAAAAGTTAAGAGAGGGGGAGGCACAGTCTTGGCACATGATTTAATTGTTTATTTTTATTAAAAACCAGTTAAAGGCTGTCATTAACTTTCCCTCTCTCCTCCACCCCCACCACTCAACTGCATTCAAGCAGACCTAAGGTGACCTAGCATTGACAGCATAAGGTCGATGGAAGAATTCTAGCCCATGGTTTTATCATGGCAATTATAGCCATTGCAAGCATACAGCTTTACTAGTCATGAGAAGGTTAAATTTGAACAGATTATTTTAACAATATAATAATAATCCTCAACAAATATAGCCACTGTGGTAGTAGTTTGCAAATTGTGTAGGACTGAGCAATTTATATTGCATGTTCTGATGTAAAAAAAAAAATTAAGTCACTCATACAGACGTGTAATATGTCTTCAAAGGGTTTATTGTATTCCACAATATTAACAAAAATAATTCCTCCCTACACCACTAAAAACCCAACACACTTTCTGTTGAGAATACGCCTATTTTTTCCTTTCACTGAATATACACAGTACAGGTATTACATTTTTATCTTAAAACAAACTCTAAATAAACATTTAAATGAAAACATAGGGGCATATTTGGCTTTGATCATAGCTCAAAATTAATATTCACTTTCATTATTCTCCTTCTCAGTATCGAATGCCACCCATCGTGCTCTCTGATATATATGTACTAATCTTCAACCTAGTCAGAGGAATCCACAAGAGTTTGACCCATCTGTAGCTTTTTTGATGTTTTTTTTTTCATTTAAAGTGGTTTTGCACTTCAAAGTTAATTTTAGCTGAAAACAATATGCTGCAGAGTACTTTTTATGTCCGGAGTATGTAACATCTAGCCTGCTATAATTACATACAGGGATCTGAGTCTTTCTCTCTCTCCTCTTTGCTCCCACCTATAGAAATCTAAATGAAAATCTAAAGGCTCTATTTATTGAAAAATACAGTTTGTGGTCAGCTTGTATTCATTCAACATTTTCTTTTTTATGAGTCAGTTGGCCCACAGGTGCTATATAGATTTTTCTTTCTAACGGGTTTATGTTTGCATGCAGATGGAGTTGATATAAGCAGGGATTCTGGTATGGAAATTAAGCACGAAGTATATGTTGGGACGTTGTCCCTGCCACTACCACCACTTATAGGTCCCATGTTTAGCATTTGGTGTTCATCCAGCTAAGTTGAGTAATAGTAGATATCACTTTATTGCTTTTTTTCCAGAACAGAAGGCATCAGAAATGAACGCCAAATCTCTCTGATTCTTTCCTATCCTTCCTTTCTTCTTACATCCTTGCCTCAATTTTTGCCTGTTCATTCTTCTTGTGAACAGAAGAACCATGCCGGTTACAATGATTAGACACAAATAAACTGCCTCCTGAACTTTGCATTCCCAAAACAGATTCAAAGAAAAGGAAAGCTGTGGCATCGCTTTGAACCACAATTCACATGGAGTGTCTTCTTTATTAGTCTTCTCTTTTCAGTAAGTATCATGGCCTTCCCTGCAAGAGGGAGTTTTAGCAAACATTTCCCACCAGAGCTGCTGCACTTCTGGTAGCAATTGTCTACTAAAATTCTTCAATGTAGACCTTGCCCTGATAGTCTATGGTCAAGAATACCTTCTTTGGGTATGTCATATTTCTACACTGGCTTCAGTAGCACTCTATTACAGTCTGCACTTCTGAGCACTCATTGTTCCAGCTAAAAGAAAAATAAAAAATAGTTTTCCTCAATGTTTTCCATGGAAAAGTTTGACTTTTCAGTAAAAAACAAAATATTTCAATTTTGAAATGCACCACAGTACCTCATTGGAGTTCAAACAGAGTAGTTGGTATCACCCACAGGCTTATCAAAGGGTTTATACAGGCAAATGCAGAAAAAATCCCATTACCCAAGCCCTTTCTAATCATCAGTCAACCTTCTTTCTCTCCAGCCCTCTATTACTACGTCACTTGCCAGCACAAGCAGTTTCTATAAGCTCTTTGGGGCAGGGACTCTCTTTTTGTTCTGTTTGTACAGTTCCTGGCACAATGGGGTTCTGGTCCTGACTAGAGCTCCTAGGCACTACTGCAGTACAAATAGGGCTGGGGCAACCATTTAGGCAAACTAGGCGGTCGCCTAGGGCACCTAGTGTTTGGGGACGCCTAAAAGCCCGCTCAGGTAAGGAGGTGGAGTGGAGGTGAGCTGGGGCGGGGGGGGGGTGGCGCGGGGAGGGCCGCCCGCAGTAACGGGGGTGGTGGGCGCACAGGGGAACTGCTCCCTGCCTCAGATCACCTCCACTCTGCCTCCTCCGCTGAGCACACATTCCCTGCTCTAAGTCTCCTCCAATCGGCTCCTCAAGCCTGCGAGGGGAGGAGAATTAGAGCGGCTCCGGTGTGCTCAGCAGAGAAGGCAGAGCCGAGGTTAGCTGAGGCGGGCTCCCAGGGCGGGGTTAGCTGCCGCGGCGGGGGGGAAGTCTCCCCAGGCGGGGTTAGCTGCCGCGGAGGGGAGGGCTTTCTGGGGGGGGGGGCTCCCCGGGCGGGGGGCTGGGTTAGCTGCCGTGGGAGGGGAGGTTAGCGGGGTGGGGGGGTGGCTCAAGGTGGAAGTTTCGCCTAGGGCGCGAAACTTCCTTGCACTGGCCCTGAGTACAAATTAATACACTAGTAAGAATTTATTAATAAAGCCCCCTGGGTTTGCTGAAACATTCTCCTTTAGGGTTGAAATGTTCTATGATTTCTTTCTTCCTGAAGGTGATTTATTTTTTAATGTTTGGATAGAATTCCTTCAGCAATTGTTGAGTTATGGGAAAGTGGGGAAAAATACTTTACCCACAGTAAAATAATTCTAACCATGCTTATTTTGTACAGGGTTAAACAAAAATGGCTGAAGCATGAACCTTGGAAATGTCCTCAAGGACGCGTGTGCTTCCCTAAGTTTTGTGTCAGGAAGGCAAAAAGTATAAATAATTGAAAAATCACTTCTGAGAATGCTCGATGGATGTGACCTGAAATGTTAGCAGAGCTCAATGAAAGCTCCTCCTTTCCCTTGTGACATTATTGTACATTTTCTCTTCCCAGACTGACTGGCCAAGAGGCTACTGCTGTCACACACTTGGGGGGATAATTTGAATGAGTGAGATTGTAAATTTCTCACTGAAGCACACATAGCAAAATCCCTTAAAACTGCCTTAATATCAGGGATAGGAAAAAATCACTGATGCACAAAAATCAGAGATTGGTGATTTAAATTTCTTTCTCCATTTTTGGCTGCACTCTGAAATACTCTGCAAATTCTGATCTTTTATTATGAAAAAATTAAGCTTCTATTTCTTTCCCATTGCAAATTAACAGCTGTCACGGTGTAAATCAATGTTCTTCTCCTTGTTAGCTCAGCCTAGCGGAAAACTAACTTCAACTAAAGAAACAGCAGCAAATGAGGGAACTCACCTCTCCTTTGCTCCTTTCCCCTCAATGAGGTGTGAACATCAACACCTAATTGGTACCATTTAAATGCCAGCATTATTGAAGTATAGTTGTAGCCATGTCCGTCCCAGGATATATGAGAGACAAGGTGGATGAGGTGATATATTTTATTGGACCAGCTTCTATTGGTGAGAGAGACAAGCTTTCGATTTAATGGTCCACTGCCATACTGTACTTTGAATGGTCCCTTACATGTGCTAACTAGTTGTGCTAAACCATCTGTTCCACCTTGCACTTTGCTGTGTTTCTGGGAGTTCCTTTCCCAGATCTGAAGAAGAGCTCTGTGTAAGTTCAAAAACTTGTCTCTCTCACCAACAGAAGTTGGTCCAATAAAAGATAATACCCACTCACCTTGTCTCTCTAACATTATTGAACACAGGCAAGTTCTCTCATTCTCTTTTTCTCTACTCTTGTCTACATTAAAGAAGTTCAAACTGGCGTCACTAGATAAAGGTAGTTGTATAATGGTGCAAATGCCTAATGCAGGGACTCTTCTCCAATTCAAAGCAGGTTTTACACTGGTGCAACTTAATCTAATAACATAGTACAATTGAGGCTGATGTGATTTGTGCTTCCCCAATCCTAGTGCTGCAGCCATGCATAAGAGGGAATTGCATTGCAGCATCTGGAATGCAGCAGCACACTGGTCATGCCCCCTTCCCTCTGACATCCCCTATACCAGAATCTCTGAGGGGGATAGTTCAGGGTCAGGATATCTTATTTAACTCACCATCTCAGGCCAATTTTAAGTGCAGTACAAAGCAAACTCGGTGGGCCTAAAATTAAAGTCCTTACTTTGTAAAACTCCATTTGAGAGTTTTCCTTCAATGAGAGGTTTGCCTGAGCAAGCATTTCAGCATAGGGCCCACAATATTGATTATTTAAATCTATCCATTTAGTCATAAGTCATGCTTTTGGGCACAAGGATTCTTGATCTTGGACTCAGTGTTGCCAACTCTTGTGATTTTATTGTGACTCTCACAATATGTTGTATTTTTCTTAAAGACCCTGGTCCAGAATCACATTATTAGATGAGGACTTTTGTCTTTGGTTTTAAAAGAAAGGAAATTTCTAGCACGCTTGGTTGCAGAGAAAAGTTTGAAAATATGAACCATAAAGGCTTTAAACCCAGAAAGCAAATAAAAAGAGTTCAGATTTTTTTTCTTTTTAAAAGCTCATTGTTTCTGTGTCAATCTCATAATTTTTTGAGCCCTGACTCGTATTTGAATGCTGAGGGTTGACAGTACTGATTCGGGTGACCAGATGTCCTGATTTTATAGGGACAGTCCCAATATTTGGGGTTTTATCTTATATAGGTGCCTTTTATCCCCCACCCCCTGTCCATATTTTTCACACTTGCTGTCTGGTCACCCTAGTACTGATCCAAAGAGAGCATAGTACTATGTGATGCAGCAGTTCTTAAATTATTACTAAGTTTGCTTTTCTGTGTTAGTACTAGATTCTGATCTCACTTACCCCACTGTCAATGTGGAATATCTCAGGCTGACAACAGAGATGTCAGATTATAACAGAGATGGTAATCTGGTGCATGTCTTCTTGACTCACTGCTCTCTAATATCATTACAATATCCGTGGCTCTGTACCTACAAAAAGCACATTTTTATTACATAGGGTGAAACTGTTATAATAATGCCCACGTTTAAAATTGTTTTTTATCTGGGTTTGCCAGGCGTCTGGTTTTCAACCGAAACACCCAGTCAAAAAGGGACTCTGGCGGCTCCTGGCGGCACCGCCAACTGGGTGGTTAAAAGTCCAGTTGGCGGCTCAGCGGGGACCTGGGGCTAAGGCAGGCTCCCTGACTGCCCTAGCTCCGTGCAGCTCCCGGAAGCAGCCGCCAGGTCCCTGCACAGCCCCTAGCTGCATGGGTGGCCACGGAGGCTCCGTGCATTGCCCCTGCCCCAAGGACTGGCTCCACAGCTCCCATTGGCCAGGAACCGTGACCAATGGGAGCTGTGGGGTTGGTGCCTGCAGGCATGAGGGCAATACGTGGTGCCTCTCTGGCCACCCCCTCAGCTCCCATTGATCGTGATTCCCAGTCAGTGGGAGCTTCGGAGCCGGCCCTCAGGGCAACGCGCAGAGCCTCCCTGGCTGCCCATGCTTCTAGGGGCTGCAGGGACCTGGCAGCCGCTTCCCGGGAGCTTCCCGCTTCCCAGGGTAAGCGCTGCCAGGACCCTGCACTCCAAACCCTCTCCCACACCCCAACCCCCTGCCCCAGTCCAGAGTCCACTCCTACACCCAAACTCCCTCCTGGAGCCCGCACCCTCCCAACACCC